>NW_010398301.1:0-16967 GCF_000710305.1 Buceros rhinoceros silvestris | reverse complement strand
CTTACCAGGCACAGAGCACACGCCTGCATTCCTACGTGGCCAGCATTACTGGAACTGAACAGAAATAGTGGGAAACACTGGGAGGGGAAGCACGTAGTGAAGGCAACCCCCTGGTGTGTTACTATTTAAATGAGACCTCCCAACTACTGTTCCACACATAATTGTGCAATTGGTAATATCCTGGCAAAGAAAGGCTTAGATCAGCTTGTCGGCAAACAAGGACCATTTGCCACCTCCCAGTTAACATTTTGTACGAGCACAAGTTATCTTAAGGAATCTTAAAGGACTTTTCCAACCTAAATCATCACGGGTCCCAGGTTGGATTTTGTATACTACCTGCAGGCAAGATGGCCAACTCCAATCCAGACAGCAGAAGGGTGCAAGAGCCAAACTCAGGATGCTAGACCAGAAATATATTTTTTTTTATTCTTAATATGTCAGCAGCAGCACAATTCCAAAATGAAAAATAATTATGTTTCATATTTCTTTACACAGAGAGACAGACAGACGGATCCACCCACAGCAGCAGCAACAACAGCGAGAGACCACTCAGCGAGGCACTGGGACGCACAGTACCAGCAGGCATGGTGGGGCTGGGTCTGAGGAAGGCTTTCCTCCTTTCTTCCTCACCAGCCTACACTCTATCTACAGGAGGGTTTGACTCAGGTTGACCCATCACCTTGGTTTTCCCCAGGTCACTCTTCACAGAGCTGGCAGCCGTGTTTGGTGAGGGCTGGCAATGGCATGAAGGCTCCCATGACCCACCCAAAGGACGTGGGCTTGTGCTTAGCTCTAAGCAGCCACATAATCCTACGAATCTGCTCCCCTGTCAGGAAAGGGGAATTTATAACATTATCTTGGTGGTGGGTATGTCTGGGTAGATCCTCAAAGTCTTCCTCCTCATTCAAGGCAACTCTACAAATCTGACCAGCCGTGTGCACAGTACTTCAGGGACACCTTAAAAGGTAAAACTGAAAGCATGGGAAAAATCTAAGACAACTCGTGAAAAAGCCTAAGAACAGGAATAGCGGAGGGCAACAGGATATCCCAACAATATCAGAGATTAAAGCAGGGGCTGTGGGCACCTCTCCAGCCCGCAGGAAGCTGATGGGTGATAGCGACCAAATGTTCCCCGATACGGGAGAGCGGATGAAGGGAGGCTCGAGGATACGCCACCTCTATTAGTGGGACTGGAACGGGAGGCAGCAATACGTGGTGCCGACCGAGCCAAGGCAACATCAGAATATCAGCTGCTTCAACGGGAAAATTGTGTTTTAAGAGAGTCTATCAAATGACTTGGAATGAGTTTGTCTCTAGAAAAGGAATACCATCTAGTGGCCCAAAAAGGCAATAAGGGGGTGCAATGGCAATTAGAGAATTGGAGGAATTTAGAAGAAGAGAAGGCAAAACTGCAGAAGTAACGAGAGGGATTAACATATATAGTGCAGTGATTCACCCTGGAGCAAGGGAGAGCTCAAAAGGGACCCGATCATAGTAAATGTAAAGCTAAAATTAGACGCTTGCAAAAAGCAGATCGGGATGCAAAAATTAAAAATAGCTGCCATAGCTGCAGGAAGTGGTAGAGAAAACTGGATCGGGAGCCATCAGAGGAAGATGATTGCAAGGATGATATGGGCAAATGGGAAAATAAAGAGAAGTGGAAAACAGCAGTGTACCCCACGAAGACTACAAGTGCCATCCTGGGGCAGACAGGTACAGCAGATCAAACCGCTGTAGCTGTCAAAACGAATAAAAGTGACCCCAAGGCAGGTAGCTGCAGATATGGAACCACTGAAAGAAAGCACAACAGTAGACTGGAGTGAAGGACTTAGAAAAACTGCTTCAAATTTTGAATTAAATGAGGATTGATTAGAGCATGTGCTCCACCAGCTTTTACTCATTGCACGCTGGGCACCTACTTGATGAACATTTACTCAGGTCATCATGGGCATTTAATCAAATTGTCCAGGAGAGTGGTTAAGTCAAGGGTGCAATTGGCAGCCTTAACGTCAGACCATAAGCTTGACGAAGCTGGAGAGTCTTTAATGAACTGGTGGGAAGTCGCTCGAGTGTCAGCAGGATGTGACACCAACCACCCACTCCCAAAGGAGCATAGGTATCCTCACTGCCCCTGGCAGCCCCGAGGCTGAGTCAGGCTCCTTGGACGGCAGACAAATCAGGACAGCGGCACAGACGCACCCCCACGATTCACAGCAAATCCCATATGGCCAAATGCAGGGGAAGAAGCAATCGACAGAGTTGCTTTCACATTAAGAGACAAACAAGATACTTTTACTTGCATCCCACAGGGCCGAGCACCTGTCCCGCCACACACACTTGCTCTAGGGAAGTGTCTGAATGGTGGAAGCCAGGGGACAAAGAAAAAAATTGTCTTATGTGGATGGCATTTGGGGGACCACAGAAGAGGAGGTACAAGAGAGAAACAGCTGAGTTTTAAAATTAATAGACCAAATGGGATTTAAAGTCTATTGAAATATGGCACAATTAATGCAACCTCAGTTTAACTGCTTGGAAGTGGTGAAATGAGGTGATGGATAGATGCTGGGAAGGTTAAGCTTTCTGTGAAATAGACTCCCACTAATCAGTTCCAACCCTGAGGAGTGCTGGGAGGATTTAATTTCTTATGGCAGCATATCTATAACTGTGCCTGTATCTTATGGCAGCGTATCCGTCTTTGCTAACACCAGCGGAACATTACGGAAATGACAGGAAAAGAACCAGGAAAGGAGCTGGAGCAAAGAGCAAGGCGAGCTCTATCAAACGTGAAAGAAGCTGCTTGAAAACCTCCCACACTCAAATTCCCAGTCAAAGGAAAATTATTTGTAATAGGGATTTCAACATGAGCTGATCCTGTGGGACAAGTGCTGCTACAGAACAAGAGTGAAGGAAAATGGATACCAGTAGCATGAGTCCTCCCCTCTCCAGGGGCTGGAGCCACGTTTCCCTGGCCATGAGAAAGTCTGGTTAGAGGCAGGCTGGGCTGTGATGGTCTTCAAGGCTTCCCCCCACCTTGATAGTCCAGTTGTAAACCAGTCTACTCATAAACACAAAGAGAAGATATAGATATCAATGTGGATCTCTTTTTAAAGGAGACCGGTAGTCAGCCAAAGGTATTGAGCACTCAGGAGATGCTAAATTTGAACAAGGAGGAAAAATAATCCAAGATATTGCTATTAGTGGAATGAGGGAATGAACAGAGAAGAAACTAGAAAAAGTATCATGCCAAAGAGCTTACAGGCTGTCAGTAAAAGACAAACTTCTCTATCCAATCTCTCTCTACAGATAGTGGCTATGCTGATAATAGAGTAAAATCCTGGACTTGCGATAGGGAAAAAGGCGCTGGTGAGCCCAAAATCGGACACCCATGAAGAAAACCGGAGGCTTATTTTACAAGCTTAGGCGGGGAGTGGGAATAAAATATATGTAAAGGATGTTAAAGTACATGGGAAGACTGAAAGCAATGCTGAGAAACAATTCAGTGAGCAAGCAGATAAATTGACTCAGAGTTTCTTTACCGCAGCCTCAACCAGGAGTTAGCTAAAAGAGAAGATGGGATGGGTACTGCGGCCAGCTGAAAGAGCAAGTGATGTTAGACTGTTGTAATAAGTTACATAAAGGATACTGGATACTCTGAAAAGAGTGCAAAGAATTTATATTTGGCCTCAAATGAGGAAGAAATAGAGGATATAAAAACAGCATAAAATGTGCAGTGATGCAAAGGGCACTGGTAAAAGAAATCTGCCGACTACTGCACTGGCTAAACCAAGGAGCTTGGGAAAGACTGCCAAGGAATCATCCAGATAAACTGTCACAAACTAAAGAAAGGTGTCAGTATCTCTTTGTCACCATCATTATCTCTCCAGGATGGGTGTAGGCTCTTCCACCTAAAAGGAATACAGCTGCTGGAATCAGAAAGGTGCTGTTAAAGAAAATTGTTCATAGGTATAGAACTGAGCTGAAAGAGGATGAGCTGAAGAACGGGGCGGAGGGGTTGTGAATGAAGTAAATGGAGCCTTAATGAGTAACCTGGGGATTAAGCAAGGACTGCTTATACCCTACCACCTGAATCCTCCAGAATGTCAGAAAGAAATGAGTCAGACTATTACAAATAGACTAAGGAAAATCACAGGACAATATCCAAAATGATGGGCTGAAAAATTATCCATTTAAGAAGCAGTGACAGATTAAGGATGGGTTTACAACCCTACCGTATTTTGTTTGGATAGCCTGTTCCTTGGTAGCCTTATGAGCAAGCACCTAAATTATTATGACAGGATAAAGAAGAAAACAAGGCTCAGGTAGCAGAAGCAATATGAGAAAAATAGGTAAAATGAGAAAGGAAGTATCCAATTCATATATGGCTTATGAAATAAGGGGCCAAGTAATGTATTTGAAATCAGATAAAAAGGAACAAGCCTTAGAGACAAAATGGAAGGGGACCTATTGTGTTACTAATAGGATAAGTCCTCGAAGATATTAAATAGATGAGAGCAGTGGTAAAATCAAATGAGTTCATGTTTCTCAGATGTCCCCCAAAGGGGGCAAAAAAATTCTGGAATCTGTCATGAATTTGTCAAGAACACAGACACAGAAAATGCCCCAAAGAGGAACCTCTGGTGCTGGTTCAGTCTGAGCCCCCGCACTGACAGCGCACCCCAGCACAAGCCCATCTCTGGGGAGCACGGGGGTGCAGCCCGCAGGGTGTTTGCCTCCTGCCTGGCTGCAGCAGAGCTGTTTATACGCTTGCATACTAACAGGGATGGTTTATGCTTCGAGTTTTGCTTATTTTCTATTTTCGTAGGGCAACAGATTTTACTACAGCTCCTTGAATAAGCAACAGCTGACAGAGTCATGGAGCAGCAATGCAATCTCCGAGGCAAGGCAGAGAAGTTGAGGGCTCCCACAGCTGCGAGGATTTTTTAGTTGGCCTTTCACTCTGTATTAATATCTTTGGTCTTTTCATAAATTTAATTAATTTTAGACATTTAACAAGGCAGATGATGACTATGAAGTGCTTTGGAGATCTAGAGGCAATCACCTACAGATCTACATGTGCTTTGAGACCAGACCAGACAAGAAATGCCTCCATAGGGAGACTCCCTGCTCTGTCCTGATCAGGAGCTGGGTGTCACTGCAGGGGTTGTAGCATCCTTGCTGGACTCGTGGGCAGTAACCCAGGAGCTGGCAACTATCAAAGGAGAGGGAGAATAACAACCTGCAGGCCAGTAACATGGTGTTGCCATTGCTAACAAGGCCATAAGCTGTGCATTAACTTACAGGCTCCATCGCTACATCTGGAGCTCTGTCTGGATCTTTATTTTAGTCTGTTTTACCAGAGTCACCAATAAGATTTTCATGTCTAGATAGCTAACGTATGACCTAACCTGCCTTGGTCTTGCACAGCTCGCTCCAGCTACTTAATCTAATAGTAATAGCTTAAGACCCCAAATTAAAAATTGTTACAGCTCTTAAGGGAGCCTTGAGAGTTACAGCTTAAGATCTGGATCCACCCAGATTGGGAAATCACAGCTGAAGCTTTGGAAAAAGTGCTCTAAAATTACAATAACTGAATGAACTCACTAGTTTTATTCATTTACGGGACAATCCTCCAAGGAGGAACAACAACTTGAGGAGAAAGAGCTAGTCCTAGCGTTGAACTGTTGATTTCAGTAA
The DNA here is from genome assembly GCF_000710305.1 of Buceros rhinoceros silvestris. Classification (NCBI taxonomy): domain Eukaryota; kingdom Metazoa; phylum Chordata; class Aves; order Bucerotiformes; family Bucerotidae; genus Buceros; species Buceros rhinoceros. The sequence continues at coordinate 11,273 of NW_010398301.1, read as the reverse complement.
TGGTCTTTTAAGCAGTTCAGGAGGAATTTGGGAGGGGTGTCAAATAAGAAAGGAAACAGAAAGGAGGGATTGAAGCAGGTGGGAGACTGAGTGCTGTCAGTAGCTAAGTAGTTAAAATTTCAGAGAAGCAGGGGTTAAGCACGTGTGTGAAGTTATGAAATGGGATAAAGTGTAATGGATTCTGAACTATTATGACTGAGCCACAGCAGAAGTAATACTGGAGAGCGACAGTATATACAAGTATAGCCAAAACTTAACTGCTAAGCCTTGTATTGCTTTAAAGAGGAAATTACAAGGACCTTACATAGTGGATAAGGGTGGTAAAAGTCTATACAGAGATGTTATAACTGATCACACAAACAACTCTGTGTAATTCTTCCCTTCACTGTCCCCCACAGCTGTTTAGCTGCCTCCACACATCCCAAGCCCAGCTCTGATACTGCACAGCTGCACAACCTTGGGCCAAACTTCTGAGCGAACTGCTAAGTTATGAGACAGCCAGCAAGAAGATAAGAAGGGCAAAAGCCAGGGTGGGGGGTGGGGGGTAAACGGAGTGTTCTGGGTCAGATCAAGCCATTAATATCTCTCATGAAAGCTGGGTGAAACTGGGTTTGAGCATCCTAAGCATGTGTTACGTTCCCCAGAAATTGTCAGCAATAGCGCCAGTCACGCACTTGAGCTACCCCAGGTGACAGCAATATTGGGATATCTAAAAATAGGACCATGCTGTACCTGTGTAACAGACTGGAAAAGTGAAAGCGTAGGAAATCCTCCCCAGAACTGGCAAACTCGGGACAGCAGTGGCCCCACTCGGTGTGCAAAAATCAATAAACTCAGGACACCAAGAGGCTGCCGAGGCTGCCCAGGGCCACCAGCATGCAGGAACATCACTAGCTGTGAGCGCTGTCTGCTGTGAAGGATGGCAGAGGGGTTCTTGAGCACTCTCTGCTGCACAAGCTTTTAAGAGAGGTGTGCCCACACTCTGGTCTGGGGTAGTCAGGGCTGGCTCTGTGGTGTTTGTACGGGGAGGATGCGGATAGTTCAGGGTTGCTCTACACCAGTCACGTAACTCTTGGCTTCAGTCAGTTTAGAGGTTCATGATGCTTATTGCAGGCTGGTGGGGTGGTGGAGCTCAGGGGTTCATGCTTAAGAATCTTCCTGTGCGAGAAGCTGAGGGGAGGCTGAAAACTGAAATCTCAAACCTCATAGGGTTCATTCAGGCAGAAAAGCTTCTGGAGCCGCTCTGCATTTCCCAAATACAGGAGGCTGTAAGAGGCAGGAGATGGTGGGGACTGATGGTCCCTCATGAAGTTGCTATAGGAGTTGCTTTGGGGTTAATAAAGCAGATTAATTTATTCTCTCAAATGGCAAAAAATAGATTTTTCTGTGTTTTGTTTTTTTTAAATAAAGAAGCTTTTCTCCTCTCCTTTGCATCCAGGAGCCTAGCACACAGCTCTTGACTTCAGCTTTGCAGCTGGCCATGCTTTTGGTCTGTGCTAAGCCTCTTGCAGCAGTCGATAGAAAAGCTACCCAACAAGCCAGCAGCCCTTGGGTCCATCCCTCTGCCCTCCTCCAAGCTGGCCCTACTTACAAAAGTGGAAAGCTGGTGGGGTCGTGTGGCACAGGCAGCAGTGTAAATGTTTGGAGAAGACAGGTAGGAGTTATCAGCTGGGAACTAGGTGAGGGCAGAGCGGGCAGTTGTGGGGCTGCAAGAAAGAGGGGAAGGAAAGAGCCCAGTTCTCCTATTAACTGATAATATTGAGCGCATTAATCAGCGAGTGAAGCTCATCCCTTACGCTCTCCAGGGAGTGACTGATCGTCTGAGGGCTGTCCAGGAGCTCGATGCTGTGGGTGTAGGGCTCATATTTCACGGAGAAGGGCCGCTTGATGTGTGCTGCGTAGCTCCTGCAAGGAAAGGGCACAGAGGGCTTGGTACAAGAGATGGGTCCCAAGCCTCCCTCCTACCCATCACCACTTACCCAGCTCACAATGGACTAATACCTCCTTTAGGCAGAGTTTCTAGGTTAGCACAAAAGCTCTGGTTCCCACCTTTCCAGCTCCACAGGCCTATCGCAGTAGTTGAGATTGCTCCTGTTCAGCAAGGAAGACCAACTGCAGGTTTCCACAGGCTGAACATTTGGGCTTGCATCAAGCTGGAGGGTACACTGAACTGTTCACCAACACAGCCATTGCCAGCATCCTCCGCTTCAATTTCTTTTTTCCTTTTTCAAAAATGCCAAGGAGATTTAGAAGCTAATTGCAGGAAAAGCCCGCAGCATTACAGTATTACATCCCTAAATCCTTTCTGACATTCATTTATTGATTAATCTGTGTGGGAAGGGGCAAGCTGGCTGCAAGCTGTAGTAAGGATAGATTTGACAGGCAGTGGCTCAGGCCTGAGTGAGAGGATGGGAATAGCATCACCAGAGCTGTGTGCTTAAGCAAAGTTGTAGTGCTGTGCTGAAAGTCAACTGGAGTCTAGATCTCAGCCATGAGCCTGACTGCGCCGCTCAAGAGCAAGACCTCGTTGCTGCCTTTCTAATGGACAAGCGAAAACAAATCAAGGGTAAGCTTTCCCCAGAGCTGCTCATGTTCTCCTCCAACACTAGGATTTGTCACTTGACAGAGCAGGATTTTTTCTTTAGTGGCTGTGTAAATATGGAGCTGGAAACCTGTATTTGGGTGGTCACGGCTACAACCACATGCTGGAAAGATGAGGCGACAAACAGCACTAGTACTAGGCATGTTCCTGGCCTCTGCTGAGGCTTCACCCTTTCGCTCCTGAATTGCTTAGCTTAGGGTACCCTCTTGTGGCTACCGCGGCTCTGCTCTGATGCAGGGCTCAGACAACACCACCACTTCTCAAAGAGCTGCTCCTCCGGCTGGTACTGCACCCCGTTGGGAAGCTCAGCCCTGAATTGCTGGGGGAAAACACGGGGAATATACTAAACAGAGCCAAGGGGAATATGGTCAAAGCTGCAGGCCAGTGCTTGCAGGGAGCTGCCATGGAATCACAGAATTATTTAGGCTGGAAAAGATCTTTAAGATCATCGAGTCCAACTATTACACCAGCACTGCCAAGCCCACCACTAACCCATGTCCCTAAGCAAGTGCCATGTTTGCAGGGAAACGAATCTCAGAGCAAACAAAAGGGGTTTTCTGCATACTCACATTGTCCATCTCCTAAAGGACATGGTCTATCTCAGTCACACCAGGCAAGGTCCTGATCCCCTCACTTATCAACGCCCTCAGCCACAGCCATGACTCGTAGCGCAGCTGGGAACAGTTAGAAACTTGCTCTCCAACCCAGGTGTGTTAACTTGACACTTTTTTGAAGGATACCAGTACGATATGGGGGCCAGAAAGGGCACTGGTGGTGTGTGTCTACCCTAGAAAACTGGCAGAAAGTTTTCTCTCTGGGAAAAGAGGCTTTTCTTGAGCGATAACACTCGTAATCAGGCCCATGGTGGCAGCTGCCAGTAATGCAAAAAATTACAGCTGTTTTAATGTTTTCACCTCATAGAGTAACACCTGTGTGGTCTCTGTGCTCTTTAAAGAGGATCATTTACAGTGCTTGTCACTGTCGAAACCCTCTAGCCTAATCTTGGCTGCATATGTGGATTATTTTCCCTTTTTAAATGCACAGAAATGACTCACTAGGCAACAGTTGGTTTGTTTTTTTTTTTAAAGCAGCCTAGTGTGAGAGAGGATGGGCTCCCCAGGTGCTTGCTTTTGAGCAGCAGGACTGCAGGTTGTATAAAGGGTGCGAGTGAGGGTAATAAAAGCAGTGGTGGAAATATAGCAATCCTCGCCATGTTATTTATAGGAAATACCCCACTTGCAGGAACTGCAAAGTCGTGTACATTATGTAGTACTTCATCCAATCCCTTTCCTAAGCTAAGATAAAATCGTACAGGCAAAGTTTTCCTCTGTCAGCCAAATGTTAAAGGACTCGGCTTCCCTCCTGCGGGCAGTTCTGGATATGGGCAAGAAAATACTCTTCTGAACAGATATCTGTGGGTAGAGCTGCTCTCTCCACCCTGTTGCAGCCCCATGGGATGGAGAAACCCAGTTACACTGGTGGGATGCTATCTAGGGTCCGCTAACCCATGTCAACCAGCCTAGGAGGCAAAAGTTCTTTTTTCCCCATGGATAAATCTATGCAGGTCAAGCAGATCTTTTTTGTCTGTGTATGAGCTACTAACAATGCCTGGGTTTCTTTTATTTGCTGGTTGAATGCTAAATGGGTAAGTTGCCCAGCAGCTGCTCAGAAAGACAAACACCTCTCTGCATCCTAAATTCAGAGCATGCTACTGTTTTCAGCAGCTCTTCACTGCTTCTCTAAAACTTTCACCAACCAAGCAAACCTCTACGTGCTGCAGAAGCTCGTTTCAGGGCTTCAGAAGGACACATGTTGGCATGAAGGACAGCCAGTACCTGACTTGTATCACTTGGTCCTTTTGCAGCAAGAAAGTAGAGGTGGTTTTGGTGGTTTGTGTCTCAAATTTCTGGACCGTCAGCCCTCTGTCACATGGCTTGGCCTTCTCTGGGAACTGGAGATAGTCTGTAACTCCCTCCTATGAGAACTAGGCAGACCAGATAGATTTGTCCCTTCTCTCACTCCCTCAGTCTTTTCTCCAAGAGTGTCTCCCACTCCGTCCCACTCCTTCAGACCCATGCCCTTGAGTCCACCATATCTGGGTGTGGGATCTTGGGTGATTCCAAGGGACTGAAGTTGGACCCTGTAGGAACTGGAGAATTACTTTGCTTTGAAAGACCCGACAAGAGTTTCCAGAGTACTTCTGAGACCCTGAACTCAAAGCAGCCATGGTGCCAAAACCGTTTCAACATATTACAGCTTCATTTCCCTCTCTTTGGGTCTCTCTCACTGCCCAGTCCTACCTCAGTTTACTTTTGGCATCACTGAAGCTCTCGGACACAAAATATACAGGCTGGTAGTTCTGGTCCTGGTAGGGCTGAACAGCAGCAGCATCAGGGTCGAAGTCCCGCACCTCTGGTTCATCTGACAAGGAGTGCTATGGACACAGCAGAAAAAAATTTGTGACAGCATGAAATTAAGGGACTTGAGCATATATGTGATAGAGGTAGAGAACGGATCGGGTAAAGTCACTGGAGCTGTGCAGAGGAAGGTTTTTAGCTGTACAGATTCTAGAGACAAGTTATGTTGGGACTTACTATGAGCTCCCCGTAGGAAGACAGGAGCCCAGCTCCATAGGCTTTGACCATCCCGTTCTGTCTGCAGAGCCCAAACTCCACTGTAAACCAGTAAAGCTGTGAAAGGAGAAAGAAAAAAGCAGATAGAGGATACAGCTTCTCATCTTCATCTCCCTGTCACTTGTGAGCCCTTGCATCATGGCCAGGTTCTGGGGCTCTTTAAATTAAGAGGCACTTGGCATTTTGTCCCCTCTCCGTACCCTCCACTCATCACTGCCCATGCAAAGTGCTGAACTAAGTTGCTGCCACACTGGGACAGATGGAAACCGGGCTGTGCCCCTGGGCTGGTCCTCTGTGTGCCCAGCTGCTGCATGGTACTGCCATTCCATGTCCTTAGAGCAGGACGGGTCACCTTGCCGAGGGAGAGCCAAAGGAAACAGATGTCATTTAATCCCATCCCAACAAGTCCCGGCAGTGCTGTCGTTAGAAATATGATACTTGATGATATTCTGGTGCCCAAGAAAATTGGGTTAATGTGCAAGCAAGCTCTGCTGTTTAACTGATCTCTGCTCTGCACAGTCATCGTGAAAGAGCAGGGCTGGCGCAGCTCAGGCAGGGGCTCTGAGCCTGCGAATCTGGGGAGACCAGGCTGGACCAGCCCTCTTGATACTGCAGAAGTGCTGCTAGAGGGGTCGGGGCCCCCATCCAGCAAAGAGGAATACTTACCGTTGAAAGTTTCTCGATTTCTTCATCAGTTGCTCCCAGAGACGCCAGCCCAATGTCCTGGGAAGAGAAAGGAAGGGCTGAATGTCAGGACACATTTGGTCTGAGGGTCTTACTGTTGGGTTGCTGTGGTTTATTGTCTTGAGACACTGGATGTTGTTGCCTCTGCACTGCCACGCATTCGCTGGATCTTCATTGTGCTCAGACTGAAAACGCTTTGCTGCAGAGCCTGGTATTTTTCCTCTATATTAGGGTTCTGGGTCCATCACTAGAGCTCCTGAACATCATGTTTAATATAACTGAATCCTAGGACAATAGGATTTAGATGGCAAGACTGGGGTTGGTTTGGTTTCCCACCTCATGCCCTGCCCTCTTGGCAGTGAGGACGCAGATGACGACCTTACCTGAGAGAACTGGGCAAACGTCTTGTCAGCCAGCATCGGGACGTGCCCCAGCAGCTCGTGACAGCAATCCCTGCCAATGTCCGGTGGGGGAAAGGAGAAAAACACGGTCAGCAGCAGACAGACTTTGTCCGTTAGGGAGAAAGGTTAATTGCTGGCCAGATGGGATGCCCAGGCAGGGGAATACTCACGGCTCAGGGGAGTGCATGGGCGAGGATGCGTGCCGGATGTACTGTGTGCACTGGAAGACGCGGAAGGCCAGGCTGGCAAGGAAGTCCCGCGCCGACAGCAAGCCAGCCACTGGCCGGAGCTGAAAGCCGGTCCTCTCTGAAACAGTGCATACCATCTCTGCGGGAGTACATGGCCCACGGGCTGCGCTCCTGTCCCACTTTCCCAGCACCAACAGCAAAAGCATCAGTGCTGGCAACTACAGGGCTGCTGTTTCAAGCTTTATATTTTCGCTCCTAGTAGGGAGCAACCTCTGCTCTTTAGGTGCTCAGGCTTGACCTATCAGTTGCAGCCTGTAACCGTGTTTAGCTGCAGTGCCCCCTGTCTGGGGTCCACCCCTGTCCTCTGTGGGCTATGCACAAGCCTCCACCAGCTCTCATCCCAAATTTCAGCTCACACACTCCTCCTTTGGGCTTGGGTTTCCCAGCAATAGCTGCCACCACTGTGCTGGGAAACCCTGGACCTGGGTCCCCCAGGCTCATACCTTTCAGGAAGCGGGAGACCTCCTCCAGCTGAGGAATGTTGTTCTCATTGTAGCCACAAAATTTCTCCAGTAGACTGAAAGCTTCGAGGTATTCCTTGCAGGCATGGGTGGGGTACAAGCTCTTCAGGGTGCTGTACACCTCCTTCCTTCAGGATGGGAGGTTGCAGACATTCAGTGGCTTGATGTGTCTAGTCCTCTCCTGTCATCTGATTATATGCTATCAAGGACTCACGCTTTTAGGTTTCTCGTCCCTTTGCCTTTCTCCACTGCTAAATCTATGTCTGCATGCATTGATAGCGGTATGTAAACATACAGACACACATTCAAAGTCAGCTGTTGAATCCGCACAGACCTATTTCTGACCTTGAGGGTCAGAGTATGGTATAAAAGGCATTAACCATGGCCTCATACTTCTTTCTCCAGCTATGACAACTGCCCTCTATTGGGAGGCTGCTATTAAGGTCCCCTTAGAGAAATGGGACTACAAATTATCTACCTCGCTCTCTGGGAAGGCTCCTTTGGAGGAAACTCCTTGTGGCTGCAGCGTGAAAATGTCTTTGGTGCAGCCTCAAGAGAGGAGGAGACAGAGCATTACTATTCTGGAGGTAGCTTGCTCTCCTGATTGCAGTCCCTACCATAAAACGCCATGCAATGAGTTACTGGTTTTTATGACAAGCCATTAAGCAGGATGTTTGCACTCTTGAGACATTTTTCAAGAGGCCATACCCTAACTGTTTAGATTTTGATCCCCCTCTTCCAGTGGCAAAGCCAATAAAGTTCACAGATTAAATAAGCGCTCACCAGGTTGCGATCTCCTTTTGATCCCCCTCTTCCAGTGGCAAAGCCAATGAAGTTCACAGATTAAATAAGCACTCACCAGGTTGCGATCTCCCCCGCTGTGTACTCCACACGAGGGATCGGGTCCCCACTGCAAGGCAAACGCACCGTTACTGACAGCAGCAGGGCAGGAGCCAGGCTCCTCTCCCCTCTGAGGAGGAAGCACTTTGGAGAAGCTCTGCATGGCGTTGATCAATCTTCTTTAAACCAGACAAGGGGTCGCAGGAAAGACAAAGCCTTAGTACTGGCTCATTTGTACGGATGCAACAAACACATAGACACTGAGAAAAGCATTAGTCCAGCCAGAGGTTATAAACGAACAAGGGATGAGCAAAAGCTTAGCAGGCATAATATTTTCCAGGGAGAAAAACAAACAACAAAAAAAGTGGTTTTCACTGGAAAAAATTGAAACTTTGTGTGAAAATAAATTAATTCCATGTCCCTGAACTTCAGGGGGCAGATGGCTCCAAGAACAAATCAGTGGCTGGGAAATAAAAGCAAAAGAAAAACTAAATGCATTCAAACTGCAGGAAAATATACTGTCAGTAAGATTAAGGATGGCAAGAAAAGAAAATCTTAACGTTGATATAAGTGGGAACTTAAGATGACTGATACTTCTGCTTTTTCTGCATCATAATCAGCGATTGTGCTTCCTAAAGCCTCCTGTTCTGTATTGGAACAAATGAGATATTCACACAGTACAGGATAAATCATGGTTCCTTCCACCTTAACAGCCCAAAGGGATGCCTCACAGAGGCTCATGAATGCAGATGAGATGTGAGAGAGGACATCTTAACTGGGTGCATCATCCTAGGACAGTGTTGATTCCTGTGTCCCTCAGTACCTCGATGGTACAACGACTTCCTGTGTGTTTAGTATTAGTGCAGGATAAAACCACCAATGTCTATATTCTGGCCTTCAAATCTGCAAAGAACATGAAACCTAATGGATCAGAAAGCCATGCTGGGATCACACTGGTTGCAGGGGTAGCTCAGGAAGGTGACCCCCATAATCTCCACAGCTCACTGCAGAAATCTACATTTAAAATCTACAAATCTCCCTTGGAGAAGGAGATGCTACGGCAGAAGACAATGTTCCTGGACAGGATCTAGGGACTATTTTACCAACCCAACTGAATATCAGAGCTCTGTTTGATGTTGTAGTGAGGACGCTGGGTCCTATCACTGCATCAGAACAGGAGTATTAAGTGGGAATGCAAGAGATAGTCTTAAATCTGTATAAGACAAGGATGAGACCATTACTGGAAGCTATTTAATTTATCAGAGAGAGTTAGGAGGTGAACTATTTAGTCTATAAATACCCTCACAGCAAACAAAAAAAATTGATAGCAGAATTCAATCTAGCAGATGAAAGGCGTGTATGATCCACTGGGCAAAAGCCAAAGCTACTGAAGTTCAGTTTAAACATCAAACCCACACATTTTACAGCCAGGCTAATGAACCACTGGAACAAGTTTTCTGGGCACATGGGAGCTTTTTCAGTACTAGAACCACAGAAGTAGAAACTAGATGTCATTCTTAAAGAGATACCACATTTCAAAAGGAAGTCTGAAGTCTGATGGAATTATACGTGGCTTTTGTTATGCAGGAGGTTTATTCCAGCTTTGTCAATGTGTGAATTCACAACCACAGACATTTTTCTAATTAAGAAGAGACTTACACAAAGGGAAGAGGGACACAAAAAGAGGTGGTGAGGCCAAATAGGGAGAGAAAACATGAAATATAAAAGAGGAGAAGCCTCATGCAGGTAGCACAATGAATTCCTAACAGGTTGCACTGACGGGCATTATCCCTGCAGGGACATTAGGAAAGGGACTTACTGCTTATAGTGAAAAGCAATTTCTGCTATGGATTTCCTCCTCTGGCGATATACTGGGTCAGAGTAGCCCTGTCATAACAAACAGAACAGAGACAGGATTTTTAAACAGTTACTGACATTTCTCACCCAACAAAGTTCATCACTGTCTGGAGAAACTTCTGTCATGGTGGTGATTGCACTACAGTTTCCTGACCAGTTGCACTAATAGGTGCTCTGCACTCCCTGCTTCTGAGGGAAGGCTCAGGACTCCGGTGTGAGGATGTGCCACACAGGCTGACTCACTGGGTGATCCAGATCCAAGTCAGGGTCGAACTTGGTGACCAAATGGTGGCACTTGTCCAATTCACAGATTTTTCTGGGAAACCAGTGAACTGTGGGGAGAGAGAAAGAAAAAAAACTGGCTGTGGAAGTGAAGATGGAGCAACCCCTGCTGAGAAGGGGCTGTGGGGTTGAAGAAGATACATCTGAATGCACACACACAATAAAGAGCATATGACACAGCTCTGCCTTCTGAGCAGTAGTCCCACACCCTCAATGCTCTTGTGCTAGAGTCTGGTCTAATGCCATAATCTGCATCTCACGACTTCCTTGCCCAGCTCTCAGCAGAGTATTTTATAACAAAAGGAAACAAGAAGATGAAAATTGGATTTTAATTAAAGATTCCAGACTTCACGTTAAAAAAACATCCAGAAGTACAACTGGTTGTAGAGGGGTCACTGCAGATCTCTAGCTATATTTTACAGTAAGAACCACCCTGTCTTCAGAACAGGGTGGTACAAAGAGTGTCTTGTAGTTTAGTGCTGGATCTCTACAGAGTTCCTGACATGTAGGTAGGAAACTACTGTACCTTTATAATATAACACACCCGAGTAGTTATGGAGAACTCTGTAGGAGAGGTGTGAACAAAGCATGAAATTTCATCTATTTCTATTTTTTCAAATCGGCACCAGAAGAATGGGCTACAGACTCTGGGGTCTGTTGAGAAATGGACAAGGAGGGAAGTGGCTCTCAGGATTCAGGAGTCCCACAGGCAGTCTTTTCTGATTTGATTAAATTGAGCATACAATACTGTTTCCCCTTTTCTGGGAATAACAAAGCCTCCATCCTGTTTCTACAACTCGGCCTCTTTGCAAAAAATGAAACTGTTTGTAAGTTCCTTACATTTGTCTTCCTTAGTGGTCCTCACATCTTCTGCTACCCTCTTGATGGAGCTAATGAAAGTATTGAGGTCAGAGCTGTGAACTTCACAGCGCACGAAGTACTCCAGTTCAGCAGTCCCTTCACGGGGCTTTCGGCTAAGCCTGGTCTCCAGGTGGTGAATTTTAGCTTCAAATGTCTTTTGGGACATGGAAAAGGAGAACAAAAACATTAAACACTTGAAACACCTACAAGTACTTCCCAAAGATGTCCATATGGATACATCTGTGGGAGATTCACGCTTGAATTTTTTTTTTTTTTTTTTTTGGTCCCTCTTCTTTTTCACCCCCCACACTGGAATAAACAAACTTATCCGTCAATTCCACAGTTTTTCCTTCTGGACAGAGAACCAGTGGGGATGGTCAATCGCTATCGGTAGAAGAATTCCA
>NW_010398300.1:0-26781 GCF_000710305.1 Buceros rhinoceros silvestris | reverse complement strand
CCCCCCTTTTCAAACCGCGACAGTTCTTCATTTCTGTCTCTATTCCTTTTTATTATATTTCCTTTCACTCCCATAAGTCTTCCTAGTACATTTCTGAAACTTATTCTAATTCTCGAAACTGATGAAATGGAATGTTCTATTTGCTCTGTACTTTGCTTCATGTGTATTTTGAGATAGAAGGCAAAATCCTCCTGAGTTTGTAGAGGTGTCTTTTGTAAGAAAGGAGAAGGGAGGCGTGTGTCACTGTTGTCAAAGGTTTCAGGGCTTGAAAAGACCCTACAGCTTTCACTTCCTGTCTTTCAGAAAGACGGAAGTTGGAACATAGGCATTTTATAATTTTGCTGAGATGTTGGAATTTATGGTTTGTTTTGTTTTTTACCCTCGGTGTGATCAAAGATCACACAAGTTGCCCAGAGAGGCTGTGGAACCTCCATCTTTGGATGTCTTCAGGACTTGATTGGAAAGGTTTCTGTGGAAGCTTGTTTGAACCCTGCTGTGAGCAGGGTTTTGTGCTAGATAAGGACTCATATGCAAAGGTTCCTTCCAACCTAAATTGTTCTCTGACTTTATGATTGTAAGTTTTGGTAATCTCTAGGGATAGAGAATCCCCAGTCTTCCTAGGTAAACCATTTGTGCGCCTTAGCAGCATGCTTAGGTTGCACCTGGCTCTTTTGAGTAATGTTCACGTGACCGTACGAAGGAAGTAGCATTCTCTTTTGAATGGATACAATTTGCTGTAAGAAACGTATTAAAGAAACATAACGAGGAGTTAAAATTGGTTGAATTTTATATTATGAAAACAAAGTTTGCCTTCCATCTCGTAGAAGTTGTGCCAGCAGGAAACCAACAGGGATTGCTATCTTTCAGTTGTAATATGCTGTCACATGGGGGAAGGGGTGAACTAGTGACTTTAGGTGCAACTTAGGAAAAGGTTGCAGTTCTCAATCAGCCAAAACCAATTTGGAGTAAGAATGTTTGCTTCGCAACTACTCCCTTTATGTTTATTTCATATAGTTGTGACTCCTGTGATGGAGGAAGCCTTCTGATCCATCTTCAGCTGAAAGAACACAAGATGTGGGATTACTGTTGTTCTTGCTCCAGATTTGTGATTTTTTTTTTTTTGTTGTTGTTGTGCTGGGTCTTTACGTGTTGTTTAACTGTTTTTCAGGACAAAAAGATTACATTTTTTTTAACCCGTGGTGTTAATTTAGCTTTACTTAGAATGCTGATGTTTCTTACTCCTGGTACATACACTTATCAACTTCCAGTTAGTATATATGAAAGCCAAGGATCTGAACCATTGTCCCAAGTTATTTGCTAAATAAGCATGAGTGTGCTAAACCATAGACCCATATTTTTTTTTATTTCAATCGTTAGCTGTATTGCTGTTGCACTGGGAACACGCTTGGCTCTAGCAAGTGGAGAATGAGTTATAGAAGACTGTTTTAATGCTAGTCCTAGCACAAGTCTTCACCAGAAGATGTAACACTGTTATGAAAGAGTCACCAGGGAGAAGCAGTGGATGTGAAATCTGAAGTCAAATGACTGGTGAATTTCAAAGGGAGAAGTATCAAGGGAGTGGGGGAAACCAAGCAAACAAAACCCGTAAACCCCACTGCAGGAAAAGAAAAGACTCATGTGGCATATTGCAACCAAGCTGCTATCACGCTCTTTTTCTTCCTGATAAGCCATCTGTGTTGTGGTCTTATCAGAATGCAGCCTGTCTTGATATAAACAACACATTCCTCAAGTTTACCACTGGGAATGCTGTTCTGGGAATAGTTTCCTGGGAACGTCCTTTCCTGTTGACACAGGCCATGCTATTAATCCTTGTTTTACTGTTTCTTCTTCTGTGTTAACATACATGCATTTCCTTTCACGTCGCACTCGTACAAGTCTTATTACATCTATTACAATGTTACATGTTACTGTACCAAATTACATGTTACTGTACCAAAATTCTTATTTACCTTTATTGTAATTAGAGTACTGATGCAAATTTCATACTGATACGTTTGAAACAGAGGAGGAGAAGCTGTAGTCCTTCTTTTTCCAAATAGCGATTAAACTTACCATTACAAATTCTCAGCATAACGTTCTGTCCTGAGAATGAATTTGGTAAAGGAAGCAGCAGTCAGGTAGAGGTTCTGAGACTCCTCTCTGCATGGGAGAATGCAGAGTGTGTACACGTTTAGAAAAAAGTGATTTTTCTATGAAGTAGTGGTGATGAAATACAAGGAAAGCGAATACTGTTAAGTTTAATTAACTTGATATTGAATATTGCCTTGTCTTGCATTTGGAGTATTTCCACGTTTACAGCAGAAGCAGATTTTGTCACTGGTAGCCTCCTGTGGATTTTAGCAGTAGTGTTATATAAATAAACATAGAACGATGTTCAGTCCTTAGATTATATGATAAGGTTTCTTACATCTTTTATAGCAGCTTCTTCTGGCATTTGGGATGATGAAAGATACTTTGCAAGTAAAAGCAAGCTTTTTCCTTGCTGGCTTACATGGGGAGAGTCATACATGGGATCTTCATTTTCTTAGTCAGTTTGTTAAGAACACACAAGAAGTGTTAGAGAAAATAGCTTTAGTAAGAAGCGTCGTATGTTCTTTTGGGGAGAGAATGATCTAGTAATGACTTCAGCATGAGAAACTTCCCCACGTGTATTCTGTCCTGTAGTCACCCTTTTAGTGTGCTCCTACAACGGTTATGACTTGCAGGGGTTTTAAGATGGAAAATGAAATGAGGAGCCCCTGTACTGAGTGATGTGAGACAGAAGTACTGCCCGCTTCTACAGATTGTTCATGTTTCACAGTGGTGGTTGAATGGTGGTAGAAGACTTCGTTCATTCAAGCAGTCTGACAGTTTGTCTTCGGGTAGTGGCTGGTTTCTTACTCGTGAACACTGCATAACCGGAAACACTACACTACAGAAAAGCTTATTCCAACCGGTTTGTGTGAGAATTTTTGTTCACGGTACAAGACTCCATTCACTTCACTTACCAAAAAAAACCCCCAAACCCCCACAAACTGTGATTCACAGGACTTAAAATAATGCAGAATTACTAGACTGTGAGCCCAGGGTGAAGCTAATGGATCCAAGTAACTTCTTATGGAAGTGTGTGTCTCTGTTTTCCATGAGTTGTCAGAGGAATTTCCAATGGCTTTTGATTCTGTTGTGTAACGTGTTTTCAACCTGTTCGATTGACTAGTACCCTGAGGTACAGAAAGAATAAATTTTCAGCTGGGCACCAGGCTGGTAATTTTTACTTTGCTGCTTTTGATGTCTCAGCTTTTACATTTTTAGTCCATTTTCATTTTATCCAACTGCACTGCTAACACAGTTACTGATCACAGAGTGTGGTTTTTTGTTTTTTTTTTTTCTTTCATTGCTCTACGGTGAATACAGCTTTGCTACGTATAAGGTCCTAGCAGGCCAATGTGGATAAGAAAACGTACGCATCAAGAAGCAACACTTCTTCCTAAGTATTGTCTTCATTTCTGGTTTTCAATATAGAAAAATAACCACTTCTGCAAATAGTAGTCTGAGACTGCAAGGCAAAAGTCCCTAAAGGTCATTCAGCAATGCTATTTTGGGAAATGAATGCTCCAGTAGTCATTTGATTTCAGGTGGCAGCACTCAGTCCTCCACAACACCTTGCCCCTCAGGGACTTACGTGGAAGTAATGCTGCAGAGCAGTATTGTGTATGTCACGTGTTGAATATATTTGGAAGGAGAAAACCAGAACTTCACAGCCTGAGATTTCCATTAAGTAGTTATGTAAGTGGACAACTTCCCTCAAAACAGCTTTTATTGGAATAGTGTGGGGAGTGTGTAGCTTCTATCGCGTTATAACATTCACTGCCGGTCTAACTGTATCAGCGTATCCTGTTCCTCTTGGCACAGGTGCAAGCATCTTTTCCAAGTGTTCAATCTTTCGGTGTTCAGCATTAAAAGGTACTTACTGTGTGTCCTCCTGTGGAAGGCCTATGTCTTTGGAAGCCTGTTTCCTATGTTTCATTAATGAGTATTTATTTGGTCTGAGGATGGGTAGAGGGGGAAGGAGATTCTTGATGAAAGATAAGTTTCCCGGGGCATTTACTTCACTGCAACAAAGCCCAGGTCACTTTTGCCTCTAAAATGCACCCTAACAGGGTGAAAGATAAGGTAAGGGAAGGTAAGAAAGATAACCAGATTTTATCCATCTTTGTTTATCGTAGCTCCATTTCCACTACTACGCAAAAAGCTTTTAGAGTTTTCCCTTCTCTCGTTAGTGTCCTTTCTATGCTGATTTTAAATTGTAAAGGATTTGAAGGATCAAAGAGAATGCTCCCAGTCCAAGTAAACAGCATGCTCCTATATTCTGTGAAATAGCCTTTTCTTTCAGTTTGTGTAGTCCAATTTTCTTTGTCTCTATGACAGCAAAACTTTGATTTTTAAGGAGCCTGATATGACTCAGTGACAGCAATGTAGAGGAAAGTCTTTGCTCAGTGCCATTTCATGGATTGTTAACACTGAAAATAACTTTCAGTCCTTCTGGTTTGTTACTTCCTTCATGAATCCTGGAGTTTAAAATAAATTTGTTTCTCGAAGCAGTGATTTCTAGCTGTGTTGGTTTGCTTTTTCCATAGTGGTGGAACCAGGCTTTTAGCCTTGGATGTTGAGGTAATGAATTTTGAACATGGTTGTTCCCTATGATTTCTTCATAACTTTGGTGTTTAAAACTTGATCATTAATCAGAAGCATCTCATATATAAAGTCTCTTCCAAAAGTTTTTGACATAACTTGCACTATTCTTGGCTGTATGAGTATTGTCATTGTATGTAATGGCAAGAAACAAACATTTTTTTTCTATCCTTTTGCTGGAAGTGAGAAGATACTTACATTGTCTCCATCATTAGCAAAGATTTAAATGTTGGGAGTATGTACAAATATCTGTGTTAAGAATATTTGACTTCTGATGTGCGTTTTTTGTTTCTTTTCTTTCTTCCTGTAGAAAGCCATTTCATCTCCAACTGTATCGCGCCTTACAGATACATCAAAATTCACGGGTTCTCACAAAGAGAGGTTTGATCCCAGCGGGAAAGGAAAAGGCAAAGCTGGCCGAGAAGATCTGGTGGATGCTTCAGGATATGTATCTGGCTATAAGCATGCAGGAACATACGATCATAAAGTACAAGGAAGCAAGTAAGGCTGAGGGTTTACAACACAGAGGGAGAAAGAGAGGGGGGGAAAGCGAATGTAAGAATGATGTAGCTGGATCCCATGTTTTGGTTATTGTGAATGCTATGACTATGTTGTCAAGAAGTTGTTTTCAGGAACTGGAACTGATTTCAACATCTGATGAGCTACTTGCAGCACAATGCCACTTCATTACATTCCTTATGCATATATTGGCAAAAATAACTATATCAGTACAAAAAATATATTGTTTTGTTAAGCTGTAGACATTAAAAAAAAACAACCCCCAAAAAACCAAAGCCAAGAGCAGTTATACTACATTTTGTCAATTCAAGCAAAAGATCTCAAACATTCCTATATGTCCAGTTGCCCTGAGGATATTGAAGAGAACCTCTGGAAAAGAGAGTCTTTCATAGCAGTCTTTCTCAATAATATCCCATTATTTATGCAGTTTGATTTGACTACTGTTTTGGGACTTTTTAAAATTGTCTTTTATGGGATCTGTCACTTTCCCAAAAATGTTCAGCAGTATATACTATACTATTAGAGAGTAAGTGCTTGTAATATATAAGGTGCTAGCCTGTAAATGTCATACACCACTCATGAAAAACTGAAAAAAAAAAAAAAAAAAGCTATTTCTAGGACAATATAGATTCTAAAGTATTTAATATCAACAGAAAGAGGTGGAAGATACCAGCTCTTACTTTTCTCCTGTCTGTACTTTGTGCTTGTTACTGTGTGTACTGTAGCTTGGATGAAGCTATTGTACTAACCTGAGAGGTGAGCAGCAATGCATTACTAAGAAAACCTATGAAAACTTTTCTTTTCAAGTTTGCATGGACTCACGTTTGAAATTAAGGGGGCATTAAGTTAATAATGGTTTAAAATACTGATTACAACTAAACACTGCCGATCAGATTGCTGTTAAGTGGATGTTATTATGCACATACATTATCACATACTCCCTTTAATCTGTAATACAGGTAAGAAAATTTTACGGCCCCTTGGAATAAGGACACTTACAATTAATATCCATGTAATTTGGTGCAATTTGCCCACGAAAATATACTGTTATAACTAGGCTACATTTTACGTTAGATTTGTTTGAAACCAAGGGATTTGATTCTGTGTTCACTTTTGCTGCCTGATTTGGGAGTAACAGTACTGATAGGAATGGCTTTCCACTGCTACAGAAGGAGAATCAATTCCTCAGGCTTAAGGTCGAGGCAGTTGAGTGTGACCTGCCTGGGGCCCAGAATGCCAAAACAGCTTAATAGGAATAAAAATAATTCATTTTTTGGTTAAAAAGGAGGGAAAAGGCTGGTCCAATTTTCTGCAAGAGCCGAACAAGTACCCTAATGTATTAACTATGCTTCTCTAAAATTACGAAAGAAAAGATTTTCAGTATTCAAAACCAGGTGATAGCAGTTCTGCTTTACTTTCTTTCAAAAACACCTCATGCACTTATTTTCATGTTCAGCTCTGAATTAGGGTTAACAGATTTATCGCTCTCCCCCCACCCGTATTGGCATTCCACTCAGTCTGTAAAATTTGGTGAGCAATGTGTCCTGTCAAGTGGCATGCAGGTCAACGGTCTGTACTTGGCTGGCGTCTGGGAACAGAGCGCTGTTTTCCAGCCCTTGAATTGTTTGTGTTTTGTAGCCTTTCTAGTAACTTTGCCTCCAGTGACCCTTTCAGCCCATACATCATCCTGAAACCAAAACAATAGTAAACAAAGGCAAACACTTCCTTGTGGACTTGGAGATTTTTTGTTTGTTTATAATTTATTTTGGTTTTTGTTTTGAAGTGGTAGGGAAGTTTGCCAAAACTCATTCTTGTGAAAATGGCTTTTCCTGTGGTTGCCTCTGGTTACCTGGAAAGATTTTTTTTTTTTTTGATGTATGTAAGGATGCTCAGGATAAGAAGCATCCAGCTTTGTGAAGCCTTTCTGAGAGTTACCCATTGTTCTTGAAGAAAATTTCCCATAAAACGAAGGATTACCCCTTCCTGTGTTGCACTGGTGACCCGTCACATTCTGAGGCAGAAAATAGCATACTGTGCTGCCACCAATGGCTATGTTATTCCAGTATGGTAGTGAACTGTTAAAATGTAGAGATCCTTTTTCTACATCACTGGTGTCTGTGCACCTAAGGCTCCGTGATAGTTCTGTTTTTGAAGAATAAAAAGACTAAGCCTCTAACCCTTGGTAAATGCTTCAACTGAGCTACAAGCAAAACCAGTGTCGCTGTTCTTCCCATTGACTTTAAGACTTGCCTCATAATTCTCTGGTAACTGTGAAAAGACCTGGACCCAGCCTGAACGGAGAGTGAAGTCCCGTCTGCCGCAGAGCCCTTCCAGCCCACCGTTGATCCGGCTGTCTCTTGCCAGCTTGCTGCCTTGTCTGGCACATCAGGTGATATTTAAGGTGCGCAAGTGACAGGATTTCTCAAGTACCCAAATACTGAGTGTCAGTAGTGCCAAACTGTTGCTACACGGGAGGAGTGATTGGTTAGGAAGGTTTTCAGGTATAATTAGGTTTTGCTAGTTTACCATGTGAGAGAGACCAGCACGCCCCGAAGATAGTAGGGAATGCAAAGGAGTTGATAAGCGGACAAATCCAAGCTAGATTTGTCTAGACTAGAAACTGAGCTATTCTGTTTGCTTAGAAGAGCTGATGTTTTGCCAGAATTTACTTTGCATTACTTGTACAGTATAAAATCCCTGCCATGAACCAAAGCACTTTGCATGGACCTCATGCGAAGTTCTTTGAAATGCTTTGGATACGGACCTAAAAAGATGCTTCAGGTGACAGTAGTTTCATTTCTGCAGTTGGGTAGTTTTGAAACTCACGGGTGCATGAAAAGAAGCATTCTGATATGACCGTGACAAAGGGAAGTGGCGGCTGGCAAGATAGTACTTTGGGAAGATGTCTCACTTTTACTACGCGCTTGATGAGGAAGACAAGGCCTATGAGAAAAGCACCATATGCAGCTGTGTATCAGGGGTGTAGCCAACTACCTGAGCTCTTGTCTTTCCGCTAGTATCTGTAGGAAATTGAAACACTAAATACTAGCTTGAGTGTCAGCCGTAAGTTCCAGGCCTGCTTGGATGAAGTACAAGAAGTACATTTTCTTGTTCATCTGCTGTTCCCTCAACTCTCAGGACAAGTAAAGCGGGTACCTCAGAGATGAGGGAAAGTTTTGTAAAGTATAAGCCCTTCCTGCGCACCATAGTCCAGACTGTAACTAAATGTCATGTCTGAAGTAAGCACATTGGTACCTACGAAGTTTTAGACTCATCTCGTTTTTTGGGGGCATCTCAACTTATTCCATCTAACTTTCCAGTCTCATTTTCAGCATCATAGAGTGTGCAGCTCCCTTCTAGGCGATACCTCCTGTAAAAACCTGTTGTTCCTTGTTATCTTTGCTTTCATTACTGCTAAACATGCTACCAAAAGAAATGCCATCAGGTAGCTTTTAGCAATAACTGGCATAAAGAACAAACTCAAATCACACTGTTCATTTTAGATTAAACTCTTAAATACTGCGGCAGTACACAGTCTTACCTGTATCTCCACTGAGGCTTAACCTGTCAAATGGTTTTCTTACTAGTGCTTGCTTACTAATTCCCTCTAATCACTCCATACACTTTAGTTACTTGCGGAGGGTTTTACAACAATCTTATCAATATGGAAATATCAGAAACAAAAATTATTTTGTGTCTCAAAGCTATCACAATAGTGCTACTGAAAAGCAGACGTAAAATACCATATATTGTTTCAATAGTCCTGTGCGAATGGTTGTCATTAATTGTAATCTAGTATTTGGGATCCCAAAGGAAATGTTGAACAGTGGCCAAGATAATTTGTTTTTTTTTTTTAAACCTACAGTATTTCTTATCTCTTTTTAACTTGAGGGAAGGGAAAGGTAGATTTCGAAACTACTCACATGTCACAACTGGTGTTTTTCGTCAACATAGGGAGTGTCCTTCAAAGATATTTTGGACTGAAGTGTGACACTTTCTACATATTTTACTGACCTAACCTAAATTTAAAATTCCTCTGACAACTTCTTGACATTGTATAAAGCTTTGTTAATGAATTAGTGTTTCAGTCACCCATGTTTTCCCTCAATTGCCTCAATTAATATTTTTTTATGGTAGCTGGAATTAGTCAGATCTAAAAGGCAAATGACTGGTGTGGGTTGGCTTGCAAGTGGTAGGTATCCCAGCTGTCTGTAACCATCCGCAGAGAAAATCCTCATGCATCTTTTCCCAAAACCTTGAAGTTGTAATTGATAGGTTTTTTCATTTAGGCTTGTCATGGTTATGAAATGAATTTTAATTCTTTGCGCCTGCATGTATGATACTCAAAACATAACCCTGCCTTTCAGTGATGCATGTATTCTGGGGGCATGTGCCTGTCATCCGTAAATGAGAATCCTCTGTCTGCACTGGCCAGGAAACAAACCATTACCTTCATGATAGAGCAGATGTAATGTGTTGCACTCGTACGTGTTCGTAGCGTGAATGTTGCATTCTTGGCTCGTCTATTAGTTGGTACTAAGTAATGTAATACACAAGACTTGTTCAGGTTTGTGTGTGTATGTACACATACTCTCTGGACCCAGCTACGTAATTCAACCATGTAGATGTTGATCCAAACCTTAAATCTTATTGCGGCCAAACTCTAGTCCTGCAGCCAGTGCTGTTCAGCTTGGCCATTTGGTGATACTGCAGTTCTCCCTTCCTAGCATGAAGGTAAAGATCCTGATGCTTTTATGTTTTTACACGTCTACCCTGTGCTTATTTTGGGGGAAATCACTCTTCGATTATTCTAAGACAGACTTCGTGTGACAATAAGAGTTTCTCCATAGTGAGGAAGTAGGAGAGGGAGTCAGGGTGAAAAAGCAAGATTTCCTCTAAGTGCTCTCAAAAGACCCATTTAAAATTATGCTCTACATAGTCCCTGTATTTTACTTTGCCCCAGCTTTGTGAAGCAAGTTGACACTATGTATACACACAGTTGTTCATCATCAGTTAGTAAGTACAAAGTCATGGTATGTTGAGGGTGAGGAAACAGGTCTGTCATACAATGCCTACGGACTTGAGTCTTGTATAGGCCTTTATAAAATTAAATACTTGAAGCAGAATGACAGGTCTCAACCTCGTGTGAAACCCTCAGTCTGGAGTGCCTCAACTCGATACGTGCGTACCTCCTGTTTTCGGAGTGTTGGCCCAGAAAATAGCCTTTAGACATTCAGTTACTCATTTTGTGCACCCACGTACCCATTTGGCTTACCTAATATAAGCTGGAAGTGATGGGATGGGATGTCCTTTTTAAGCCTTCAGAAACTTGAAACTCGTGAGACACCTTTATTTGCATTAATGCTTGCTCATTTAACTCAAAAGCAATGCTTTGAAAGATGTTCCAGCTAAGAACGGTGCTTCAGAAAGCTAAAGAATATTGCAGAAAGACCTTCCTCATCTTAATTGTTCAAGTAATCTGTTTTTGCAGGGAGAAATAACTGTAATATATTTTGTATTTTTTCATATTTTCAGGATATTACTTCGGCTATATTGCTTCAAAATTCATATGTGTAAGGTAGATTTCAAAACAAGTTTAAGACATAACTCCTTACTGTCAGAAAGTGTTTGAAATGGTTTGTTTCATTCAAACTGATTGATCATCCACTCTAGGCAGATTTTGACAAGAGCAAGCCTGATAATAAATAAAAGGGAAAAAAAAATCCAGCCTGTTTGCTGGGTATTTTCAACAGGCCTTTGGAATACTGACATGATTTTTTTATTTAATAAATTCTCTTTCGTAATCACGCACACGTGCAGGAGCATGCACACGTGCGCTGCTTTGAGGCGTATCCGTACGTGAGTGTCGACCCTAACCTGATCTGGGAAAATGTTAAGCACCTACCATGGTCCACTGCAGGCAAAAAGCCAGTGAATTAATTTTCCAATAAAGCTATACAGCATCTCTTTCTGTGAGTTACTGTAAAGCTTCTGAAACTGTACCAAGTGAGTTTTGTTATAAGCATTCGTAAAGGTCTTAAAGATAACACGCATCATCACTTGTTCTCCAGTTGTCTTTATTCTTTTCTGTTACTTTGCATGTTTTTCAGAGCAAATCACAAGCATGAACAATTAAGTTAATTAAAAATGTAGCCCTAAAAATACACTCGTACTTCATCCATCTTTACATTTCGACCAGGAGCTATATTGTGGATGGTCAACAAAAAAGAAAAAAGATGGCAATCTGTATTCCCACAGTGGTTAAATTATTTCAATCTCTAGTTTACATCGTATGAGTTTCTGTATACTTGCACTTGCTCAAGTACTATTTTAAACAAAGTAAATAAATAATGTGAAATAATGCAGCCTAGGGTCTGTTAAATAGGATTATGTTAATACAACTGAAATGCTCCGTGTCTGTAATATTCATGCTAAATACATACTAGCTCTTTACAAAGGCTTTGCACAAAGTCGGTTAACCTACTGATTGTCCTGTATAAAATCCTGTTGGCAAACTACTTTGGTTAGCACTGTAGAGTATGAACTCGTAAGGTTATAGTCAAAAATTAGTTAAAGTATGCAACAAAAAATGTGTTTGTGTTTCTCTTTTTGCTGGGTTCAGAATATCAGCTTTGGCAAGCTCTTGCAGCAGGGAAACTGTCCTGTGTAATGCTTCTAATGCAACGCGATTTGTCTTTGCATCCTGTAAAGCAGGGGAATGATCGATGTTGGATAAGTACATTGAAGTTTATTCTTGGCAAGGTTTTATGTTTCACAGATTTAAATATTACAGAAGAAATATATATTTATACAGAAGTATAATTTTTGAATATTTGAGGTTGTTTTTTTTCTTCAGTCATGAACCATTTATTCATCCACATTATGCTTTATTCCTTTGCTATCTTGTTTATCTCTCCATTCTGTTGCAACATCCATTTCTAATTGGGTTTAGATGGTTTGATTTGTTGTTCACACAAATCTGTACGTGCATGCTGTCAGGACCTGATCGTAAAGTGTAGAGGCAAAACTGTATTGTCTTTGATTACTCTAGAGCACTAATAAAAATTTAATCGTTAAATAGTTGTGAGATGGAGATAGGTCTTGACATAGTCTTCCTCAGAGCACAGCATGATAAAAACCTTCAGTGCATCTTCCTATTTCTTTCTTGATTTTCATTTGTCTTTCATCCTGGTCCAGAAAACCAGGAAGCTGCTGTGTGCTGTTAATTACCTGCAATATTTGTAATTGCAGGCATTGCAAACATTAACATTCAGCTGTACTAGCCTACTGTGTTCACTGTGAAATTTTTAACACGGTATAAATTTTACATGATCATTTAACCTTACAAGTTTACTTTTTTCCCTCACTAATTTAACACTGAACCTTTTTTCATTATTGCAAACGATCAACTTGAGCATAACACTTCTTAATCTTAACTATAATAGATAAATATATCCTAAGCAAAAATGTTTAACCACTTGATGAAGGGGACCAGGCACCATCAGTGCAAAGCACACTGGGCAAAATCGTATCCCCACTGCGTCAGTGCCAAAATTCTAACTGGTGTTCGCAAAATGGCAACACCATCACCAAGGGGTTAATACGTTTAGTAACCGTGACAAGAGATTATGGGGGAGCACAGCTGTGTTTCTCCAGTTCCTATATTTGCTTCTGTTAATTTAAAATTACTACTAGTCAATCTTTAAAATAAGTAAAAGAAACTTGAAGGGGGGATGATATACTACTAGTTTGTACTAGGTTTTTTCAGGAAAAGGAAACAAATTTATATATATATATGCAATATATTTTTACACTGTTTATTAATGCTAGGGAGTATTAAATGTATCACTTTATCGGTGTGAATGTTAAAGTAATGACAATGTTATGGATGTTTTAAACCTTTTAAAGTCGTCTTGTTAAATTCTAAACCCACATTAACAATGGCAAGGCTACTTTGTCTACAACATTCTTGTTGATGTTATAGGTAAAAAGTACAGCAGTTGTTTGATTAGCACTGTAAAAGCTTGGCTTGAAAAGTTGTAGTGAAATACGTATTGTAAACACCATTTTTTAAAGCATAGCTTCTCATAAAGTACGTTACTGCTGTTGACTGTATAAAATTGTATCTTTAGTTGGTAAAGTGATCAATAAATGTGTTATTACCTACGTTCCTGGATTTCTTGAAGTAAATGGTATTTACTTGATAAACTTTGCTACCAACAGTTATTTTACAGTGTAATGTTAAGCAAATTGCTAATGAATGTGTAAATTACATGAAAATACTCTCTGAACAACCAGCTCTCTGGTTCTGAGCAGAACGTATTTCTTCTTTAGCATTTATTTTCCTACTTTGTCAATAATCAGTAAATCTGAGCATTAACATTTTGAGAACTCTAGCATGATCTGTGAATAACCATGATGTTAGCGACCAACCAAATGAGATGTCAGGGATGAAACAATTTCTTAACTAGCTGCTTAACATAGATTGGTCCTCGGTCTCTAACGCCTGAGTTACTTCATAGAGTCATAGAATGCTTTGGGTGAAAGGGACCTTCAAAGGTCATCTAGTCCAAGCCCCACTGCAGTGAGCAGGACATCTTCAACTAGAGCAGGTTTCCCAGAGCCCCATCCAACCTGACCTGAGATGTTTCCAGGGATGGGGCTTCTACCACCTCTCTGGGCTACCTGTGCCAGTATGTCAGCACCCATTCCCTATATCTGTTTGAATCTGCCCTCTTTTAGTTTTAAACCGTTACCTCTTGCACTATCGCAACAGGCCCTGCTAAAAAGATTGTCCCCATCTCTCTCATAAGCCCCTTTGAAGACTGCAGGGCTGCAATGAGATTTCCTCAGAGCCTTCTCTTCTCCAGGCTGAACAAACCCAGCTCTCCCAGCCTGCCCTCACAGCAAACATGCTCCATCTCTCTGATCAGTTTTGTGGCCCTCCTCTGCACCCTACCTAACATGCCCGCGTCTTTCCTGTGCTAAGGACTCCAGAGCCGGATGCAGTCCTCCAGGTGGGGTTTCACCAGAGAAGGGTTAGAGGGACAGAATCACCTTGACCTGCTGGCTATGCTTCTCTTGATGCAGCCTGGGAAATGGTTGGCCTTCTGGGCTACGAGCGCACATTGTTGGGTCACGTCCAGCCTTTCATCTACCAGTACCTTGCACTTGGCTTTGCTGAACCTCATGATGTTCACACAGGCCAACTTCTCCAGTTTATCCAGGTCCATTTGGATGGCATCCCATCCCTCAGGTGAGTCAACCGCACCTCTCAGTTTGGTGTTGTCTGCAGACTTGCTGAGGATGCACTATTTTCACTGTCTGTGTCATTGATGAAGATATTAAACAGCACTGCTCTCAATATGAGACCCCTGAGGGACACCACTTGTCACCGATCTCCATCTGGATGTCAAGCCATTGACCACTACCCTCTGGGTGCAGCCATCCAGCCAATTCATTATCTGCCAAACAGTCCACCCATCAAACCCATGTCTCTCCAATTTAGAGGGTAGGATGTTGTGGGGTACTATGTCAAAGGCTTTACAGAAGTCCAGAGAGGTGCCCTCCATAACTCTTCCCCTGTTGTCTGATGCAGTCACTCCATCACAGAAGACTCCTAGGCTGGTCAGGCAGGACTTGCCTTTCATGAAGCCATGTTAGCTGTCTCGAATCATCTCTCTGTCATCCCTGTCTTTCTCTCACCTTCTCTGTGCAGTGCTGAAAATGTTTTACTTGCAAGGAAAGTTATTTGTGATGTGGAACATTGTCTTAAGAATGTTAAATTCAAAAGCAAACATGGACCATTTATTTGTAAATAACAAGATAATTTCATCTGTAACTCAAAGAAAGGTAGTTCTATAAGCCCATGCCTATACAGGTGCAGATCTTTCTTCAGAGCAGCTATGGGTACCCAACAGCTACTGACAATACAAGCTTACTTATTTGTCAACACGTTGCTTCCTTACTTGAGAGGCAGGTCCAGTCTCAAAATTCTTTAACATTTGTGCCATCAATTTTGTACATACCAAGAAAAAACATCTGAAAATTTAAAAACATAAAAATAAATTGAGTACAAGTACCAAACATGCATGTCTCTCTTAAAATT
The DNA here is from genome assembly GCF_000710305.1 of Buceros rhinoceros silvestris. Lineage (NCBI taxonomy): Eukaryota > Metazoa > Chordata > Aves > Bucerotiformes > Bucerotidae > Buceros > Buceros rhinoceros. The sequence goes on along the minus strand of NW_010398300.1, from coordinate 11,462 downwards.
ATGTCTCAAACAACTGTATAATCAGCAGGTGCCTTCATCACTTGAAAGTGCAATTATACAAGTCCCAAACTTATCTCACGTGTTAACCCAGGTGCAGAAGTGTGAGATCTGTATGAACCTGAGACTTGCAAAAGCCAGAGAAACGATACTGTCTTCCCCTGATCCACAGCTTTATTTCCCTAGCTTTTGGGTTTTTTCCTGAAGATTGCACAAAATACATAGATCTAAGCCGACCTAAATATATTTTCCATTCTTGAGTGCAAAGATCAGGTTACACAGGGTAGAATTAACAGGAGAGACTGCTCTTCTCCATCACTGTGACTTCTGTGGGCAAGCCGATGACCACATCGTGCGAGCTCGTTCCATCTTTCCCTGCAAGAGTATCCTGCTAGAATGCAGCAACAGGAGCGTTGCTCTCTGAAAGCACTGAAGAATCCTGTGGTACGCAAAGGAGGCGGAAAGCGGTTGTAGCAGCAACGAGAAAACGGCGGTGTCCTTGGAACCTGAAACACCAGCAAACTCCTGAACTTCCTAGTACTTCTACTGGGACCAAATCCAATTTGTGTCAAAACAAAAATTCAAAGAGAAATCAGAAACAGTAGTTTCCTGCCTCGTAAGACTAGGCCTAAGTTTGAATTGGCTATCCTTCAGACTCTAACAAAAGTTTGCAGGAAAAGATTAAAATCTCTGTGTCAGGACTTTTGCTGCAGAGCCTTTCTGGTTTGGCTACTTCACAGGGGTTTTTTCGAAGCTTCTAGCAAAGGCTGTGTCACAGGACAGCGTAAGCTTTGTTCGTTGGATCGTAGTAGGATGTTCTTGCAGTTATGACAGGAACAACTCAGTTTTAATTAGAGGTCTGTCAGAAATTTGAGTGTTCTCGCTTTATTCACCTCCTCTGTGTTACAACTTCCATTTTATAAAATGGGGAGGTCAATATTTGTTCTCTCCTACTTATTGTCTGCGTCATTTTTCACTGCAGTTCTGCATGTGCCTCGACCAATGCACACTACAACTTCAGAGTACAATTTAAATGAAAGTCAGTATGTATTAGAAAATGTTCCTTTTTTTTAAATACTATGTTGCATGTAACTAGCATGTATCTTAATTAGAATAATAAAATAATTCAGGTTGTAAGGGACCTCTGCATATTCTACGTGGTCCAGCCTTCGCTTGAATGAGCTCTAACTTCAATGTCAGGCAAAGCTGCAATGTTCTCTTCAGCCATATTTTGAAAGTCCGCCTTGGGTACTCGACCAGTGGAAAATACTCTTCCTTTTCATCCAGCTGGCCACGTTTTCATGGAAATGCTAGCTGCCTCTTGACCTTTTACTGTGTGTATTTGTGAGAGGTCTGGCTTCATCTTCTCTGAATGCCCTCATTAACCCCCATCTTTTCCTGGGGAATCCCGAAGTGGGACACAGTGTTCTAGTTGCCTCACGAGTGTTGAGTAGAGGGGAATAATTGCTTCTCTCAGTTTGCTCTTGTTAACGAAGCCAAACATGCACTGCACTCATGTTCAGCTCATTATCCACCAAAAGCTCCTGTTTTCTGCAGAGCTGGTACCTAACCAATCAGATCCCGCACCTGTTGCAGAGTGCTATTCTACGCAGGGGACAGGACTTTGCATTTGTCTTGGCTGAACTTGGTGTCAGCCAGCTCCTCAGGCTTGGTAAGGTTCCTCTCCAGCAGCAAGCCAAGCGCAGGTGTGTTCTTTGCTATGCATCTGTAACTACCAATTTCCTTCTTACCCAGAAGGTACCTTGTTGCTCTGAGGTGGGAATAGGAAAAGCAATGTAAGTTTACCTAAAATACATTTATTCAGAATAATTTGCTCCATTAACTCACCTCTTTGAAGATATCTATGGAATCACATGACCAAGTGAAAAAGCAGCTATAACTGAAGGTGAGAACCCTAAATACAGACCTATGGGTCTGCTTTAGCCACTAAAGTTTGAACACGCTGAGGAATTTTGGTGCACTAAATGACAGCGATCTTAAATTGTTTTCTCTTGTTCCACGATTTTCTGACTGCCTGTCCAGAAAAACATGATCTTAAGAGGCGCACGGACAGATGTATTAGGATCTCTACAGATTCTCCATGAACGAGTTCTACATACAACACGTGCTGAAGTGTGATTTCAGCTGAATGGAAACCAGACAGTTGGGAGGCTGACACTGCTGACTTTCTGTGTGCTCTCCACAGCTCTGAATAATGCAGGCTGGTAGAAGTATTTCAGACAGTCACAGGACTGGTAGAAAGGAAACACAAAGCCTTTACGAGTAATTTATTATCAGAGATGTTAAAAAATTTAGGGCTAAAAACCTGATGAGTTGTCTCCACAATGAAAATCAGATGGCTAAAATAAGTCTACTAATTTAGACCCGTTAAGGACAGGATAGCCCACCTGAGAACAGCTCTGAAAGCTGGTACCATGTCCTAGGTAACGAGGAGATGATGAAGTGCTGCTACACTGAAAAACACTGGGCAAGTTAACGATTGCATTATGCCTGTGTTTATATGAGCATACGTACAAAACCAGATACAGTCATAAAAATACATTTCACAGAAGTATGTAAAGACAAAATACTAAAATTACTTATTTGTAATTGCTATAATCTAGTCCTTTATCTTGATATAACAAAATGGTAGTACCAAATCGGACATTCATAACAGGATATAAAATTGTTTTTATTACCAGGGAGGTGCTTAAAGCACAGTAACAGTTACATAAATACAAAGAACCAACAAAATGGAAATTTAATTGCGACTGAACTACACTCAAACCAGGTATTTCAAGCATGCAGGGTACTGAGGCAGCAGTACTACGGTTACATTTCGTTATCTTCCCAAAATACTTGAGAAAAACTCAACTGGTGGGTGAAGTCGTGTAGATTTTGTGTTTCAAGTCTCCGCTGTGAATTTTTCTGAACTCACCTAACTATACTATTCACTTTTGAATGCTCTAACTCCTGTGACAGCATTTCAATATAACTGTTCCAGCTACTGCATTGTGCACCTTTTAATTCCATCCCTTTCATTCTGTTCCTGAGGAAGACTTAATTTAAATACATGATCTGTAGTAAAATGCATTTCATTCACTGTCGCTCACTGGACGGGCACCTAAAGTTTCCCAAAAGGTATTGATTATACTAGGATTTTCACAAGTTTTCAACTCAGAAAGTTAGAGCAACACCACTAAATCTTCAAGATTATTGAATTAAAAGACATTTAATCAATCTACTATGATGTGTCAATATTGAGGTAGGTATGAAATGTTAATGGTAAAAATCCATGCACTCAAGGTAGAATTTTAGAACGTGAACTAGCTTAGCAACTGTATACAAAATCTTGACAAGTCTTTTGAATCAAACCATTCTACAGAGGAAAGGGTATTTTTATTTATTTTTTTTAATGCAGATGTCAGGAAAAGGTTATTTCTTGATTGTCAATTCAGAAAAACCCATTACGTTACATTAGTTGCTGAAATTAATCTCCCATTCACAGCACATGTTAGACCTATAAAGGCAGCAATGGGAACAAACTTGTTCACTTTATGTTCACAGTAGTTTCCCAACAGTTAGGCATGTAGGAAATTTAGACTGTCATTGTACAATGAGAACTTTTGGCAATAGAATCAGTGGCCAAAAGTGATGACTAATGCCAGTAGAAATTGGAAACTTTCTGAATCTTCATTTGAGCATGATTATTGTTTAATCATAGAGTCACAGAATCATCTGGTGGGAAGAGAACTTTCAGATCATCGAGTCTGGCCGTTCCTCCTGCACTGCCAGGGTCCCTACACCATGTCCCTCAGCACCACATCCACACGGTTTTTAAACACCTCCAGGGATGGGGACTCCACCACCTCCCTGGGCAGCCTGTTCCAATGCTTCACAACCCGCTCTGTAAAGAAATTTTTCCTGATATCTAACCTAAATTTCCCCTGACGTAACTTGAGGCCATTCCCTCTCATCCTGTCATTCATAACATGGGAGAAGAGACCGACCCCCACCTCCCTACAACCTCCTTTCAGGTAGTTGTAGAGAGCAGTAAGGTCCTCCCTGAGCCTCCTCTTCTCCAGACTCCCAGCTCCCTCAGCCGCTCCTCATAGGACAAGTTCTCCAGACCCTTCACCAGCTTCGTTGCCCTTCTCTGAACCCACTCCAGCACCTCCATCTTACACCTGAAACAATGGGATTTTATTCATACCGAGGTACGCATGCAAACTGTCTGCTGTGAAACTGTTGGTGTCTGGTAGAGGGGGAAACGGTAACAAATAGCCTTTACATGCAAAAAATAGTACAGAAATAACTCTCTAAGAAAGTCAAAGAAAACATAGAAAGGCCTCACAGTTAACATCCACTTGAAGATACACGTCTTGCTGTAGAGTTTAGTCAGTTAGCAGTACTAGTAACTGCTAATAGAAGTAGCTATCTTTGCTGTCTGTGGTCTTTGCTCTCAACGACAATGCAATAAACTACACTATGGATGGCAAGTCGAAGTTCACGAAGCATTAATACAGCAATTTGTTTTGTAGCTCCACAGAAAAGAAAAAACAGCACAACTTGCGAGGAAATAAAATCTGTTTGCTCCCCTTGTGTTACTCTGAGCACAAGATAAGCCTATTATCAATACATTTCAAAGGAACAGATGCAAACAAAGAAGAAATAAGCTATTTTATAAAAATATTTGTGTATAGAGTTAATCTGCAAATGAGGTGTGTGCATACCTGTGAATTTAATCAACTCATATCCTCATAGGGCAGTAATTTAAAAGCTTGAGTGCAGAATATAGTATTGTTTTGTATTCCCCAAGTTCTACCTTAATCTTTACTTCAAAACAACTTTATACTGAACTAATTTTGTATTTCTAAAATACAGTCCAAACTGATAGAATTAATGGAGTCTGATGTTTTGCTGAAGGCAGTGTAGTCTCCCCAGAACATTAATGGGATTTATGCCAAAACTGAGCACACTTAGAATCTAACGCTGTCTATATCCTTGCAACTTCAAGGTCATCCACTGATGGATTTCTTTTTAAGAATCTCATTTTATTTTAAAGTGGTAGCAAGTACTTGAAATAATTAAAATAAGAGAGTCTGTTGCTTGCTTTCTCTGGCTTTCATTATTTACATTTCTGCTACAATAAACTGACGAGCCACAACACTGATCGGTATAATCCTCAATACCCACCATCAGGGTGATTTGGCTGGAAAGCTATCCCGAGAAAGATGTGGCCTTGGAGTTATTTCGTGTTCTAAATGGAACAGCAACTGAGGACACTGGGTTTGTCTAGTTTGGAGAAAAGAAGGCTGAGGGGTGACCTCTTTGCTTCCTGAGGAGAGGAAGTGGAGAGGAAGGTGCTGATCTCTTTTCCGGTGCCAGGACACACACAGGAATGGCTCAAAGCTGTGTCAGAGGTTCTGGCTTGACGTGAGGAAGCATTTCTTTACAGAGAGGGTGGTCAAACCCTGGAACAGGCTTCCTAGAGAGGCAGTCCATGTCCCCTGCTGGTCAGTGTTTAAGAGGCATTTGGACAATGCCATTAATAACATACTTTAACTTTTGGTCAGCCTTGAAGTGTTCAGGCAGCTGGACTTGCTGACCATTGTAGGCCCCTTCCAACTAAACCGTTTTATTCTAGTCATACCTATTGACCTGTGGTTCTGATAGTTATACCGTGATTGCCTGTTATGATACCTAAGTCAGCAGCAACTAAGGCCACTAATGTTATACTAAGACTGTTCAAATTACTAGTGCAGATGCAAGTTACATAAACTCAAGACATAGTCTCAAGATCACGTGACAGCAGAGAATTAAACCATCACCCACACTCCCAAGAGGATGGATAGGCAGTGCCTATCCAAAAGAAATGCATACTACAGCATTTTTAAAGAGAAAAAAGGAGATCAGAAGTATTACTGACCACTTAGACTTTACTAGGAATCTGTCACGGGTGGTGAAAGTATTTTATCCCAATCATTATTAAAAAATAAGACAGAAGAGCCCTAAACAAAAAGATCCAAAAAACTGTAATCTGCTATTTAAGTCATCATCACCATGGCTTGGCTTCATGGACGAAGGTTTGGGAAGGGCTCTCCCCACGCTCACTGCCAGCACGCTGATGGCTGAAAAGGCCAATGCGGGATAGGCAAGTCCGGTTGCAAAGAGCACAGCGGAAGGTCTGCTTGGGTGGCACAGTCGAGGCACGGTTCTTTCTGCGCTGTCTCTTCTCCTCGAGACTGATTCTACGCGTGCTCTCAAGGGAGGCAGCAGCGTTATGTGTGGTGTGTCTCCAGATCTCCCGACTGGAGGCCAGGGTGGACCACTGATGGTGGTCAGTATGGCCAAGGCTGAGGTGGTGTTTCAGGGAGTCCTTACATCTCCTCCTTGGGGCTCTTCTCTTGTGGCAGCCGGTGGCGAGTTCACCGTAGAGCACAATCCTAGGGAGGGGTGATCCGCCATCCTGGAGACGTGCCCTGCCCAGCGCAGCTGCGTTTTCAGCAGCATGGCCTCAGTGCTGGTGACCTCTGCCTGTTCAAGGACAGCAACATCAGTCACATAGTCAGTCCAGTGCTATTTAAGTAGAGAATAAAAATTTAGCAGTGTTATGATTGCATTATAAAGGTTACATCATGACACATACAAAAAGCATGAAGCAAATGGACAGACTCTACACAAGGTTTTTAAGCAAACTCCCAGCCCTAAGCCCACTTTCCTTAAAATTTCCTGTCCTGTAAAAACAAAGAAATGCATTTATGCAGTAAACCTGTATTGTTTACTTACTTACATAATCGCCTAAAGCTTGGAAGCATGAACACTATGGAAAGGCATTAATCAGATTTTTTTTTTTTTTACATGTTAATTCCAGTGCAGGTCCAAATGTTGGAGTGCAATAAGCTATGAAGTCTAAACACTTCTGACAGATATGAAATGAGTTTGTAGCAGATACTGAGTTTTTCTAAAGAATTTAGAGGCTGAATACCCTCTTAATGCACAAAAACCAAACCAAGTTGACATTTGCGCATCACTTCAATAAACCAGAAAGTTGTTTCTTTAGAGGGTTAGAAGAGATGTGAGAAGAGAAACGATACGACTGGATGTCTGTTGTCCCTGTCAAGGTATTTTGTGAACAAAGCCTGTCTTTACATACATTCGAAACCAAGAATACATGACTTTAGATCATCATAAAGTTAAAAGAGAAGCAAGACTGAATTATGAACTCCGTTCTCCTTTATGTATTGGCATTCATCAACCTGAGACAGTGGTATCATGAGATGACCCGATCTAACAGCTCACAAGCACTGAAAGGAAGGGAGCTGACAATCCTCTTCCCCTATTTTTTCACCCTCCATGATTCCAATCAGAAGTTGCCAACGGACATACTTTTTACCTTGCACAAACTCTTGTATTCTCCGGATTGCTCTGTGAGCTCATGCAACATTTCAACCTGCCAGAAAACAAGTCTTCCAGAAAAAAAAAGAGTCTTCTCTGCTAGGTTAATGAACACAGTCAGACTATGACGCTCACAGAAGCGTCTGATGAGTGCTGGAGAGAAGGCAAGGGCATGTGCAGGGCTGTGTAGCCAGGAGTCGTGGATGAGAGAGGGAGGACCTGAGCTATGAGAAGGGAACTGAGAAGGAAGGTACAGGAACAAAACTCCACGTTCTCTCTGCATCTCTTCATTATGTCAGGTGTTATATCACTACAACAAACCAAACTGGAAAGCTGATCCGGTTGAAAGATAACCACCTGCCTTATTTTTTTGTGTTCTAATATATTTATTTGTTTTTAGATTTATTTGGGCACGCAGCCATTCAAAGGCTTGGTTTAGTGCTTGTGGTAGGGGCAGGAAGCAGCAAGTACATTTATTTCAGCAACTCTACTGCTCAAGATCAATTCATGGACTTAAATTGCTATCTCGCCTGATTCAGAAAAACTGAAAAAGTAATAATTGCTGAACATACTGATGCCATTTTTCAATAAAAATACTTAAGTAACCCAGATAACTAAACACAAGCAACTACCTAAGATCCCCATGATAAGTGCCTGGGATCTTCATGCTGCTGCTGAGACGTCTGTGATTTGCTATGTTTGAATTTTTGTGAAAACATAGTCACTATTAAAGTGAAATTCCTCCCAGTGTTATCAGTTCAACGTGCAAAGGTGACGCTTTCTTGACTTTGTCTTCCATATGCTTTCAAGACTCATTGGGTATTGGTCACATCTTTTTTAAGCCAGTTGTTAAAGAACCCAACCAAACAAGCCTACAAAGTCCTTACCTCCAAACTAACCAATACGTTGTGAGAGAGATCTGGGTACTTCAGGTGTCAAGAATTTTTCAGATAATTTCATAAATGAGTGATTTTCTCCTGATGTTCTCCAAAAAGGAGCAAGGACTGAACCTCACCTACAGCTGAGTGAAGGGCCGCCAGGGTGGGGGCATGGGTGGGAACACACATAACCTCAGCATATTTTGTAAGAAAGGCTGGTAGTGCCTTCTGTACATTTTAATACTTGATATGGTTAATATGAAATACAGGCCGAATCTGTTCTGCAGCATGTCAAGACCAGGACAAAATTTTTAGCCCTCAACAAAAGTAGGAAACGGATTTCTTGTTGCCACATGAGGGGTTTTTGGTTGGTTGGTTGGTTCTTGTAGAACTAGCAATACTATTTGGTAACCATTGCAAAGGGATGCTGGGAAGAAGCATTACATCTTTCAAATGTCATTTAATATCCTGCACAAAACCCTGCATATCAACTCTTCAGGACAAAATAAACTCTACGCTTCCAACCTTCCCTTGAAAACAAGTATTTATAGCAGATGCATCTTACGCAAATTAAATCACTACCTTCTTCTGTACAGGAAGAACACGCCTCAACTATACAAACCTGTGTATCATCTTCCTTAGGAAAGGAAGTTTCCTAAGTTTCCTCAGTTCCTAAATATATTAGGCTTTTGAGCTCAAACAACCTTTTAGATCTGTCTTATGAGCCTGCAATAATCAGCTCTTTTTTTTTTAATTTAAAAGTCATCTATGAAAGAGAAAATGGCTTGTGCATTTGTTACCAAAAAACAGAAGAAAAACTCCTTAATACCAATGTAGCATTAAGAAGCAGCATTTTCTTTTTATTATCAGCGCTGGGTGCAAGGAGTGTGTTTGTTTTCCTCAAATCTCGCACCCCATGTGCTGCCCCAACCAAAGCTTATAGCACCCGATTATATACACATTCATTATTTCCCCCCAAATAATCATACATATTCATTCTATTTCTAAAAACCGATTAATAATTTTGCATAGCTATTACGCAGGCAGCTTGAGCTTAAGATCAACTTTGTGGAATCTGTCGTGTCCTACTGGTCGCTGAAGAAATAGCACTTAAAGAGTTTTGTGGGAATTCTCCCATGTATGGTGAATAATTGGCGAAGAAACTGGAGTTATCAGAGTCTGTTGTGATTTATGCAGGTTTCAACAGGTCTTCAAATGGCCTAGCTCATCTTCTCTCTTCTGTTTTGTCATCTTCTGCCGCTCTCCCAGACTGCAGACCTGTAGTTCAGATCTTTTTCTCATTCCTTTTGAAGACCGCCAAGGTTTTCGTATCTCTGTTGTACGGACTAGTATTCACAAGGCAACTTAACACGTTCTCTGGTAGCATTGGGCCCACCTCTGCTGAACTCTATGACATTATTTCTGTAGGAACATTTTTAAAGAAAAGGTACTTAATACAGTGCAGGATGCATCCAGGGTGAGATCTATCCACAACACAAGAAACAATGTATTTCTAAACTGGGACCTCCTACTCTCTCTCTATGTAGCCACCATTCCCTGATTCCCTGATTTAACTCAACATGTAGCATCATTTTTTGTGAAGATTTATGAGGTTCAGTGGGTTTAGTTTCCATATCTAGGAATGCTGTTTTCAGTGCTATTCCTTTGTAAAAACTTCAGGGTTTCAGGCATTGAATTATAAAAAACACTTTGCATTTACTCAAAGATCAAGAAAGAATCACATAGGATGTATTTAACCACTGAACTGTGTCAATGTTCACATCTAAATCAACTTAGCTCTTTTCGGGACTAGAACTGAACACAAGCCAAATTTCTGCTTCCGTTCAGATCCACATTAAGAATGTCAGTAACTTTAAACAGCTTTAAGAAAAACAAATTACCATGAATGAGAAAACTACACTTGTCAGGTAATACACGGTCAAATATCAGCTGCAGATTTTTATCCAAGAAGGGGGGAAAGCCTCTTCTCTCAATCACATAGGAAGGAAAAGCTTAAAAAACTCAGAAACCTGTCCAGATCTACTCAACCATTCTTCCAGACCTGGCTAGATGATTCCTATTCAGGTCACTACATTAGATACACAGAAGCTAATAAACGGCATTATAGTTTGAGCTTACCATTACATAGTTATGCAATAGTTAGTTTTGGTTAACAACTTCATCTAAAAGCACTAAAAGCACTAAGCAAGAGGTATAGGCATTCCTTTGCTCTTTTTTCTTTTAATCTCTCAGAATCCACAATCTACTAACAGAGGTCATACAGCCAAAAGAGCTGCTGGCACTTCATCATTACCTGGGAACAGAGGAAAATGGGATGGGAAACAATGGAAATTCCTATGCAGAAATTCCAGGCTTTACGGCTTGCTTAAGGGAGAAAGATAAAACAACCTGGGATTTTTTTCTCCGACAGCATAAGATTAAGAAATTTAAGTCCTGCTCCTCCCACATCCACCTTCTTCCAGCTATGTCCTCCTGTGGCTTTATTTTGCATTGATTCTTGCAGTGATTTAATCAACTTTCATGGAATAATGGACAACAGAACCAGAATTATGCCATAGCTTTTGGCTGGGTTAGCAAGTTGAATTGCTATGCTGCATGAGCTGAGGAATGACAGAGGTGGAGCAACATGAGCTGAGGAATGACAGAGGTGGAGCAAAGTAGGAAGTTATAGTACTGGAAGTGAGAAAAAGAGAAAGAAGAGCAGTGAGGAAAGATGAAAATTAAGACAAGGCACATCACCTATCTATTAAACGTATTATTTTTAAAAATCATGTGTAAGAAGCTGTCTCACTCTTGCAATACATCTACATAATACATCGATACCTACATCTGAACAACGAGTTACACATTCCGATTTTGTGGAGATTTACATCCCTTGAGAGCACAAATAAACTCCTACCAGAAGTGCAAGTGACAACGGACTCATCCTGTTAGCAAACCAGAGCCGTTGTGCCGCATAGTGTACACAGCAGTTACAAATCAGACAGCGTGTTCTTGCGTTGTGCTGTTTTTTCTTAGTGGTGACGGTGGAACAGAACAGCATCTGCATTTTCTTCTGCTTGAGTAGCTGCATTCATAGGCAAAACACAGACCACTGCTTATGTTTATTTGGAGGGAACAGAGTTACCTATGGTGCGAAAAACCCGCCCCCGCGTTAAGCCGACATAA
>NW_010398299.1:27815-49936 GCF_000710305.1 Buceros rhinoceros silvestris | reverse complement strand
CCTGCGCACAGGCCCACCCCGCCACGGGGCCGCAGCTCCAGTGCACCCTGTGGGACGTCGCACCCTTTTTTTCTCTTTTACTGCTATTTTCTTTCATTTCCTGAGGAAAACTAATTTTTTTCCCCTCAGCCTTGTTTTTGTTCGCGGTGTCCAGGCGCTTCGGGCAGCGCAGTCCCTGCCGTCACCTCGCCCCAGGGGTGGCCAGGCCACCCCGGGGCTGGGGTGGGAGTTCTTGGGGTGCAGCTCCTCCACGGCAAAGCTCTTCGTCCCCAACATCTGGGTCTGCAGCATGGCAGGTCCCTTCGCAGAGAGTGCTATCGCAGAGCCGGAGCTCCAGGAGCTCTGCAGTCTGTCACCTATGTTGCCTCATGAGGCAGGTATTTGAATTTAATTGTCAGACAATATCATTTTCATGGGTTTTAATTACTCACCCTTCTTGAATCCTTTTAATGATTTCTGGCAAGAAATGAGGAAACCGGAGCCAACAGGCAAAAATGCTACAATGTGTTCTAACTTCCGGAGAAAATCCACACAGGGTTTTGCCAAAATTCCCAGGTAATTGTCACTTACCCCAGAATGGAAATCGAGATTTCCCAGGAATCAATGTATTTGCTGCCTTGTACTGACTTCTTCATCCTGCTGCTACCCTTACCAAGGACCAGGAGAGCTTGGAGCATGACAAAAGCTCTTCCTCGCGCATGGACCGTATGTGAGGGGCTGAGACGTTACAGGATCTACATTCTTAGATGTGACTTTTCTGATTTGCATTTCCTTGGGCCTAGCACCAACCCCATCTGGGTCTGTGGAAGGGTTTTAACAAACCATTGGAAAAATCAAGTGCTACAAAAATGGTAACTACTCAGACAAGTCTTTCTCAACTACAGATGATTAAAGGAGAATTGCAGCATGAGGGAGAGGTTCCCCGGGGTAGAGGGCAAACGTCTCCAGCAGAAACACAGCTAGAGAATACAACTGGTGCCAGAGGGAAGCTAGAGCTGGTGACACCAGTTCAGCTCCTCTTGAGCCACCAGGAGATGATCATACAACTGTGAGGAAGATACCTGGAGTATCGGTAGACAGCTAACAAGTATGACTCCACCAGCAATAGCATCGTAATCGCAGAGCTCTCCCCTGTCTGGACGCTGCCTCTGCTTGCCTCTCAGTTAGCTACAGAGCCCCACTGCGCAGGAAGCTTTGCTCTGTAAACCTCTGCCGCTTTGCATGGACGGAGGAGTGGACCATGTCTTCTAAGGAGTGAAAGTGTTGTGAGGTTTGGTAATGTAGTGGGAGTCAGAGCTGCAGCAGTGGTCCGGGTGGGATCTTGCTTTCCAGGGGCGTACAGCCTCTTCTGTCACAACTGCCAGGTGTGCTCCATGGCCTTCCCAGCTTCCTCTCACAGGTCGTCTTGACTGTAGTAGGTCATGACACTAAGCGAGGCCCCTTGATCACTTTTACTCTTCTGACAAAGTACAGATTTCCCAGCAGTCACTTCTAGAGGACCACAAACCCTCCACTGAGCAGCTCTGAGTATGCCCCTTTCCTGCTTTCTCTCAAACCTATCCGCCTTCCTGTATCACACGGCTGGTTTGATGAGCCTCAGTGGGAAGAAGGAATGAATATTAGCATAATTATTTCCTTCTTTGTATGTTTCCTCCAGTATTTTATTTACAATGTCTGTAAATAAATTCTGACTGATTAAAGGACTGTTCGAGCTCCAGACACAAATTCAAATGGTCACCATCCTGGAAGATGTGGCACTGACAGAAGTGTTTACAGCAGACAGAGGGACAGAGATACATGACACTGCAAAGATACATATGGCGGGATTCACCTCACTTAACTGCAGGGATTTGGGATGCCCTGGGCTATCCACGGTACAATACAGGACTGCAGACCTTCCCCATCTGCACCAGCAGCTGAAAGCCAGGTGGGATGCCCTAAGGTATCTCAAATGAGACTAAGAACCTCATTCAAACCATAAACATTTGCATGTTGGGGTCTACATGTCAGGTGTTTGCTCTGTACCCCTTAGTGGCCAATGAAGAGAAAGAGGCACCGTCAGGGTTTAAGCTGTCTGACCTGTATTAGACAATTGAAGAGGAAAAGATGATGGCAGCCCATCCAAAAACAGTGTCTGTGAGAATGTCCATAGTCAGAGACATCCCACCACACTTCTCACGGTTCCCTGTGTGTCTCTGTCTTCCTGTGACTGACTGCTGTCTCTCTGCTTATGATTAGGGGAAAGGATCATCTTCGTTTTGTGTTATTTTTGTGCAGCACTGGGGTCCATAGCTCCCTGTCCACGGTACTCCCGTTACACAGATTGAAAGACATTATGTGCCTCTGCACACAACACAAATAGAGGAATAGGAGCCACAAGGCTTGGTGTCTACAGGACAGCTTCCAAGAATGATGAAACCTTAAAGAAGTGTTGGGCAGAACTTCTTGCATGCCAAAAGCTGTGGAGAAGAATGTTTAGTTTGAAATTGAGTTATGAGACAACTGGTTGTCACAAAAATTTCTAGATTTTATTTTAGGGCATACATTGAACTGTAGGCCCAGAAAAGACAGTTTGCCTGCCCTATTTTAACGCCTGCCTTAAGAAAAAGTGGACAAGTGTTCCATTCTCTCCAGCAGCCCTAGACAACACCTAATGCTTTAACTTTCTAAATCAAAAGGGGAAAAAAATACCAATTATAGATTTATTTTTTTTTCCCCTGTGTGTATAAATCCTAAGAAACAAGAGCTCTGGCAAAATTGGGCTGCAAGAGCTTTTTCAAAAAGAGAACGAAGTCCAAGATCCGAGTGTTACTGCAAGCCATTGTTGAGGCAAAGAGCAGTAAGTGACAACACGCATAAGGGCATGCAGAGGTATTAGCTGTGCTATATTGTCAGGTGATAACACACACGCTGGCTTTTCAGCACCTTGTGAGCAAGCTGAAAATGAAACAGTCTACAGGTGGGAGCCCTAATGAATGGCACTGTCAGGAGATAATTTCTCATGGTTGAAGAAATCTTTTATTCTGCAGGGAAGTGAAGTAACCTGGCATTATGGGCCTATGCCAGATTGCACTGCAGACAATGGAGTGATTTCAGAGGCCACTGAGTCTGGAAGGAAGCATGACAACCCAGAATTGGCTCAGTTGAGTTCTCCCATTGCTCCCTGCTGATGTAATGCAGCAGAAAAGGCCTTGGAGTTCCCCACTGCAATGGCAGCGATCCAGCAGGCTTCCTTTGCCTTCCCTGGGACAGAGACCTCTGCCCACAGACACCCCATTTCCCAAAGCTCTTTCTAACTTTCTAACTTGCTAACTGCAGGAGGAAGAACTTCGAGGTGAAGACACCCTTTACCCCTTTGAAAACAGTCTATTTTGAAGGAAGGAGGATGCAGACTGTGACTATGGAGAAGCAAGTCCTATCCTCATTTCTGCCCCTGCTTCATCATAGGACTTCAGGAATGTTCTGCTGCCTCAGTTCCCAACCTGTGCAGGGAGTCTGAGAGCATGTTCCATCTCAATGTGGTGTTATGATGATAAATACAGTGGTGGCTATCCCATGACATGATACTCTCATGATGGCAAGGGGAAGGCCAGACACTGGCCTCAGGTTGCACCATAAGATGGTACCACCCAAGAGAATGAACTATTTTCTGAGGTTTTCCAAGACTGTGGATGCAAGGTCGGTGAGGGTGGCACCTACTCCTAGTTCCCAGAAGCAAGATGTTTGTACTGTCAGCTCTTAAAGGAACCATGTGATGACTGAGAAGCTGAGTTGTTTGGTTTATAAAAAAGATGGGAAGTGGGAAAACTGACAGCTGAATGCATACAATATCCTTCCTGTGTTGGTAAAACTCTTATCATCAGCGAGTGTGACACGGTGGAGCAGGATGGAGGGCTCCAGCCTCGGAGAGGATTCCTCTGCCCAAATGAAAACAGTTATAAGCTAGGCATGTCCACAGTAGGTTCCTTTTGTAGGCCTTTAGGGGCTGCCTCAGAGGGTGGCTTATTACATCCTACAATAGGAGATAAGACAGGCCATACAATCCTTCCTTGAAAGCACTCATTTCCTTCCATTGTCTGTTAGGAAAGGTTAAATCTAACTTTTTGATGCCTACAGTTACACCAAGTGAATCACGCTACACGTGTCCGTCTTCTTCCTGGGTCAATAGGGATATTCCAGCAATTCATCCTACCAGGGTGCAGTTTCGACTGCAGAGTTCCACCTGTGGACATCACTGTGTAAATCAAAAGCTTTGCCGGAGACAACTCAAGCTTTAAAGAAAGTTTCTAAGATCATTGCAAAAGTAATTTACTCCTGTATGGGAAACACAAGAGGTAACACTGGACTGAAAATACAGTACGTTTAGGAATAATATTTGCAGGTTCCACTCACACCCCCAGAGATCTCCGTTGAAAGGTTTATTGAGATTACCTGTATCTGTCAGCATGGGATTCTCTGAGTATCTGCTTGAAATAGAGTATATTATATAGAAAGATCAAACTATGAGATGCATAGAAAGAAGAAAACGAGGAACAACATTTTGAATTTAGCTTGGTTCAAAATTCACAGCTAGCTATATTGTATATGTTCTTAACTATACCGATCTTGGGAATTACTGAAAACGTTTCTGACAAGTGACATTTAAACCAACAGTGCCCCTTTAATTCCATGATAGTGAAAACTTGTTGAAATAAAACAGGCATCTGGATTTCCTCCAACAAGACTGAGATTCCTGTAAGACACCACATCTTCACCATTTGGATAAACAGCATATCAATACAGTGAAGTGATCCCGAAATAACACCTTAAAAATTAAACATCCACTGCGACTGCACTCCCTGAGAACTTTAGGAATTTCCCGAAAAAGGGAATCTTCAGTGTTATGCAAAACTAGATCATATTCATCACTACTGGTTTTGTTTTCATGCTAGCCTGTGTCTATCTGCTGGGCTTAGATTCTGCGGTAGGTTTCACTGCTCCGTCTGGTGGTTCTGAATCCACTTATCTAAGGGCAGTGAGCTATAGCATGTTTTAAGTGCTGTACATGCCTGTGAAGTTACTGTATAGTTAGAAGGCCATTGGGGGTATTAATAAATTGCTTTTCAGCTCCCGCTGGAGATCATACTCACCTTGTGCCCAGCCTGTTTAAGGAGAAACCCGTGTTCAATGCACATAGCAAAGAAGATTCTCCCCACAGCAAGATCCCACGCCTGTGGCGCCGGTGGGCTGGACACAGTGGTCCATCAAACCTTTCACCATCTGCCTGTCAGCCTTTGCAATGATGTCAGCTTGGCTGATGCTGGGAAGGGCCTTTCCTAGTGCTATCGTACAGCAAGAATTGGTAGGATTTCTAATAAGAGGCTTGAGCTCAGACTTGTCTGATGCCTGGTCATGTTGTACCCAGCACGGAGACACCCTGAAGTCATTAGTGTGACTCATGAGTGAGGGACCGCATCGTATTTCAGACTATGTTAAAGCTACAGTCCATCAAGCAGTGCAAGCAGAGCCTATTTATTCAGTTAGAACTTCTCTCAGCGAGAGGAAGGGTTGAAGGTGGTGTTCTTGGCAAGTTCATCCTGCAATGTCCTGTGGGGACAGCAAAAGCAGGTGTATCTATCTCCCCAATTTAGGGAAACAAGGAAGAGGGAAAGCCAGGTAGGGATGGGGAGTATTTTAAGGAGCAGATCTGCCCCAATATCTCAGCCAAATAAGCCTTTGCTGGTAGAATTTCTGTGAGTCCACATAATGCCTGTGAATCAGTGCTCCTAAGGGGGATGGACGCAAGGGACCAAGGCATTTAGGAGGGCTGTTTAGCCATCACAGCCAGCACACGGGACTGTCTGATAGGGGCCTCTGGTCTGAGACGTGAAGAGAAGTCTTATTAGAACCAGGAGAGGTCAGTTATGATTAGCTTGGGTATAAGTAAACAAGATTAACCTCAGCTAATTTTAGCCAGCTAAAAATTACACCAGTAGCCTAAGGAAGGCCATCTTTAAGTCGAGGAGAGGAATCATCTCCAGAGGACAACCCATCCCACCTGTGTTAGATGTGCAGTTATTATAGAGTGAACTGCAGTCTGGAATTATTTTCCCTTGGGTGTCAAATAGAAGCAGCCCAGACAGCTGATGTGGAGAGGACATTTGGCTTTTGAAGTTAGATGGCAATACCCCATTAAGAGTTAAGTGCTCCTCATCAGAGAATTGCTCTTGGGCGCCTCTTGTTCACATCTTGTCAAGATGAGCTTGGCTTGTTTTCCAAACCCAGTATATCCAGCTATGAAAACAGTGACGATTTTTCTCCCAAACAGGCAACCGGTTTCACTACCCTATGATCCTTTTCCTTCCCTTGGGGCAGATGACATCTTTCACTTCAAGGTAATAATTGTGATTTTACGGTCCTCTGCTGTGACTGCAGCTGCAGTACTGTATTTAGTTCTGGCTACCTAGTTCCATGTGAGACACAGACAAATTGGAGGTGGTTAAGAAAAAATAAACAAAAACCGATTAAAGGTAAATAAAGAAAATTGTATAACACATTTATCATAGGACAAATCTAACAGCCTGCACTTGCAGTGTGGAGTATATAGGACCCTAAGGAGGAGTTATTTCACATGGCATTAAAGAGTGTAATGACAAAAGTGTAATGTGATAAGACAAGACATATTTGGGCTAAATGTCACCAGAAAAATTTCTGTCTGTGCGAACGGGTTGTGCAAGATTATCCCAGGGGACTTTTTCCTATAAAACTGTGTGAGGCAAAACATTCAGAAAGGGAACAATCCTGAATATCACGTAGCAGTTTAGGTAATCCAATAGGCCTTGCCCATCACTAATTACTACAACCTGCAGTTCAAAGCCTAGAAGATAAGAAAACCATTTGATGATATGTCTTGCAGAGACACATCCCATAAGGAATATTTATAGCAAGTCTGGATTTCTTACAAGTTACTTCTGACACAGTGTGCCTTTGACTGCCTTTTAAAACTCAAAGATGAATGTCTAAAAATAGACATGTGCTGCTCCATGCTATGTACCAGGTACGTACTGGTGGTCTGCAAGTATTCTCTCAAATGTATTCAGCCAAAAATCCTGTTTCTCAGATGTCAAATCTCAGTCCGCTCTCTTTCAGTTAAGTTGGGTTCCCTTCTGTACTGAGAAGAGAGATTTAAGTGGACAAAATCAAATTTTAATGACATTTTAATGACATTTTTACTGACATTTTAATGACAGCTTCACACAAGTCAAATCAGATAAAGATATATACTATATATACTATGGACCTGAGTCTAGGACCTCAACACCACACCAGGAGCTGAGTGATGCATCAAACCTGTAAATATCATTCAGGATTTAACATAACTTTCTCATCCTCATTGAAATTATGAACTAAGAGCAGCGGGGTATAAGTATCTGCCTACATTTAGCAACAGCCTAAGACAGTAAGTCTGAGAGGTGTCTCATATAACTCCACATGCATCATTCCATGGCCTCCTTGGCAGAAGACTTCCTGGGACAGGGGAGGAGTGAGCAGTGCACCCAACCCAGACATCCACACACGTATTCCCTGAATGGTAGTTCAGCCTCACTCAGGCAAGTAAAGGTCCTGACACTGCCCTCATCCTGGTGAATTACTAGGAGGATCCCATATAACTACTGACTGAAGTAGTGGACCTGGGCCATGGGGAAAGTCTCCATTCAGAAGTACCAGCTTTGGCTGTACCTTAGGTGCTGCAAAACTCTCGGTCTGTCTTCACCTGATAGTCAAATTGCCCAGATGAGGAGGGTTTTATAGATAGAAGAAAGCACTGTGATCTAGCCTGACATCCTGCGCTACCTGGTGGACTTCTCTGCCCCTGGCCACTAGTCTTGTTTGAGCTAGAAAGATATTTTAAAGAACAATCAGTCTTGAATTAAAAATGATTACAGTGTAGGTACACGTTAGAGCCTTTGGTTCATCATTGTCTAGTTATTTCTATTTATACTTCAGCTGTTCATCAAAATGTCTTACGGTCAAGGGCCTTAAGTCTGATTATAGTCTATCAGTATAGTTACCATTATTCTAAAACTTGCAATTTCATCAAAAGCAATATTGTCCTTTGATAAAATCTGTTTCCATAAATCTAAATTATATGTACTTTAATCCTTTGTGAAATATATCATCAATCTGATTATGTGATCTGAGATTCAAATCAAGCAGAAGAGCTCACAGTTATCTAGGTAATTCCATCTATCCTATTCAAATACTCATATCACCTTTACCTTCTTCCAGACCTTTACAGTTTTCCTTCTGCTTTAGGACTAATTCAAAACTGACAGTAATGGTCAAGAGAGCTTCTGGACAAGTTTTTGAAAGCTCCTGATTTTAAAATGTCAAATTTCAGTGACAGGTAAGCAATAAAATTTTAACTCTTGGAATGATGCCAGTTAGTTGGCAAGGCTAATAGTTGGTTTTCAGTGTAGGAAACTGTTGCATATAATCTGTAGAAAGTCGCACTGTCACTGTGGGAAATCCAGAATATACGTCATTCAAACTAAGTCACTATACATTGCAGAGAAAAAAATTTAAGTAGATTTTATCCTGTGGTTCAAAAACATTTTAGATCAATGGTTTCTCTTATCAATGTCAGAAAGAGGCAAAACCATTTTTGACATAAAATTTCTGTTATTTTGAGATCATACGTGCTGGCTTAGTTCTAACAAGTGATTTAAACTGTCTGATCACAGAAATCCTGACGCTAAATTCAGTAATATCGGTTAGGTCAAACTGATGTTTATTAATGAGCAGGAAAATTCTTCGTGCTTCTTTTCCAGACTGAGTATTAGCTTAAGGAAAATTAGATATTTTCTTCTTTGCAAGTCTCTTAGTTGCTCTCCTGATTTCTTTCATGATGTTTTTAATTTCTGCTAATGAGCATCCTTTGGTTCTGCTTTTTCACTCTGCTCTTTTTCTATCAATCAGCTTCATGCCCAGCCTGATCCCAGAGAAGTCTATATGCCTTTCTCTTGATTTGGAGGCCATCATCTAAACTGTCCCATTTCCCTAGGAAAAGTAGGCCAACATTTCTCAAACCTTTAATTTGAACTATTTACCTCACTCTTACCTAGCTTCTGCCTACCATTTACCAGCTCTTCCAGACCACTAGAACATACTTCTTAGCAGCTCCCTGCTGAGATCTCTGCTCTCAGCGGTACATGGGATGATGACACCTGTCATTAGTGTTCATTTAGACCAGAACAGTAGTCACTAAATCTACTTAGAGACCCACAGAATAATTTAGGGTGTCTCTGGCAATCTTCTAGGCCAACCTCTTGCTCAAAGAAGAACCAAGACCAAAGCTGAGTCTTAGATTCACCTCTTAAGTCCAGTAAAGTCCCTCTCTTGCTTAATATCCATCAAGGACCATCTGCTGCCTTTGAGCAGGTTGCAAGTTCTTTATGAGAATATGTACAGACTTCTACAGTGATCTACCCCCATACTCTCTGTTCTTTACTAAATGCCTTGGCTGAAGAAATTAAGGTTGGTGGTTATGTGCAAGAGTAGCTTGATTCTGGTCTCAAATACTATGTGAAAAACAATGAAAACAAGCAACTTCTTTTTCTCATTTTCTTTAAATATCCCTCAAAAATATTTTCCTGCCTTTTTTCTAAGTTGTTTACCGCATTTTATTTATTTATTTACTTGTTGAAGCAAGGTTGGCAGACCTGTGGCATACAGCAGGTTGATGTCCTGAGAAGTTACTCAGGTTCCTTAGTCTAACTGAAGAGATGATTTGTATAAAGTGAAATAGGATGAAATGTAGAGACTTTGTGATATGCAGGAGATCAACTTAGATGATATTGAGCATATTTTACTGAAAGGCATGAGTTATAATAAACATGATGTCCTGATACAACAGGTACAACTTTTGTGCATGACTTGAGTTATACTAACTTTACTGATTCGGAGACACACCATTAACATATTTTAAACTAAATACTTAATAAGCACTTGTTAAGCATTTCCTGCATTGCCAGCATGAAGGAACAAGGGTACAATTCTCCATTGTACTGCAACAGGCATGATTATACATGGAAAGGCAGTTTTAAAATAACAAATTCTCTATTATGTTTCAGTAAAAACCAGCTGCTTGCTACCAGCCGTGAACACAAAAGGGCCTGTGACAGCAGTGCTCCAAGTTATACTTTGTCTAAGTGCACGTTGGTTATGGTATTATGCTGGTAGCTGCTGACCTGTTCCATTATATGACTTTCAAACAAACTCTCCTTTACCCTTGCTGTAAAGCTGAGCACATTTTTTCAGAGTTCTTAGTAAATAATCGCTGTATCTACATTTACAAAAATAGAATGGAGCAGGAATTCCTAACTGAGCCTGTGGGGCTGGACAAACAATCAGAAATGTTTAAATACTTGGTTGGAGAAAAGCCAAATTTTGAATGTCATGGAGAGTGGCTAGTGCCAAGCACCCGATTCTTCTACGGGACCTGCACGTTTGAGCTGGAGCTAATTGTTTACCCAGTCTGTCTGGCCTGGCAAACAAGCTCCTTGGAGCTCGTTGCTGTGAGTCTGCCCGATCCCCGCACCTCGGCCTTTATGTACTTATTAGGCTTACAATAAAGACGGCACCGTTGCAAGCACAGACGTTGACAAAGCCAGGGGAATGCCTGGCCTGCCCAGAATTAAATCCGTGCATCGTGAAACCTCCTGTTCTGAATGTGAATATGGAGCTTCTGTTGTGAGGGCAGGCGAGTAGCAGAAGGAGGGTGAGATGAAGTTGAGTCCCCTGCACTGAACTCGACAGGCAAAGCTGACAGCTGACTCAGCTCTAATTAGGACCTGACGAGCTGATCCTGCAGGCAATATTCTCACTGAGATAAATGGCAGCTCTGTCGGATTAAGAACAGTGTTGTCCTATGTTGCTACATATATTGTTTCTATTTCTCCAGAAGCCACTGGAACTGCACATTATAAAAAAGAAAAAATACAAGATACTTTCTTACCCTATTTCACAATCAAGATAGAAAAATCAGTCTATCTGCCTATGTTTGCACTCTGTGTTACTGGCACAGCCAGGAATAAAGCCAACATCCCCTGAACCCTTGTCCAGTAGGCAATATTACTCTAATTTAATTAGGTTTCTCAGCTACATCCCTACCCTTAGTACTTAACTCACACTTGAATTTCATATTACTTCATATTCCGTATTTCTCTATGACTGACAGGGATCCCGTAATACAACCCCATGTGACCAAATGTCAGTTCAGTGAAGGACAGAACTTGCAATTTGTCTCTAATGTGCTTGAGGAGATAAAAATTAATTTGCGGAGCTGATTTTCTATCTTCTAGGAAATGTTTGAGGGACAGAAAACAAAAGAAATGTGGAGTTGGAAAAGAGTAGGTTTTGCGGTTAAAGTGATTCTCTTTCCATAGTTATCTGAGGATCAGTTTGTTTCCTCTTGGCAGTTAATTAATTTTGTAGTTTAACAGAGATCGTCCAGTGTGGGAATTTGAAAGACACTCCCGGTTTAGGTAACAACCTCTGTGATTACTCTCTGGGATCTGTGGTGTGCTGCAGCATCAGGAGGGACCTCTTGTGCTCTGGCAACCTGCTTCTTTAGTGCGTGGCAGTCTCCACACTGAGAGAAGGGGCAAGGAGACCCTCTGGTCTTCCTCAGTCTCTGGCCTGTCTGCTGAGACAACTGATGAATGTGTCAAAAAGTGGTGCTGTTGGGAGACTGGATTTAGACTGTAAGTCAGTGTCTCCCATCTGCCAGCTGACAATAACTCTGGGTGCTGCTGCCTTGGACCTGATTTGAATGACTGACAAAAGGGGAAAGTTCCATGTGCCATTGTCTGCCCCTGGCTCCTCTGGCTGTTTTTACTAACCCGCTGTAGAAGACTTCAAAGCAGGTTCTTTTGAGGGTAGAGATGAAATTGCAGAGGAGGCAGGGCATTGGGGGAGGCCCTTATGCTCTCTGGGAGCAGAGAACCTCCTGGGGAGCTCCTGCACACTAATACACCATCTGAGAAACAAACAGGAGGACCGGGAAGGGAAGTCTGTGCAGCTGCAGAGCTGTGCCATCACTGCGATTACAGAGCTGTTTGCATGGCTGGAGAGCATAGAATCGCTCAGACAGAGCTGCAATACACACATGCTCACTATTTAGGAGATGCAGGGAAGGCAGGAAGAAGGCTGTGCTCAATGCAGAGGAGAGCTACAGCATGCAGGATGTGGGGCTAGATATCGCCAGAGGTCTTTAGTTCACAAACTAAATTTCTCTACAATTCTCCATGAGACACATGCCATGGAGAATTATTCTTCTGCCTTACAGATGTCTCATCAGGAAGCCTACCTACGTTGTCCATTTTCCCTTTTCATCGTTTTTTCCCTCTGCATTCTGCTAGATAACTCTTTTTTCCCCTCCTGGTCATTTGCCTAAATCAGTGATAAAACTGAAATTACAAAGACACTGCCAAGAAGACAAGTCCCTGACAATCTCTGCTGAAAAATCACTTGTGCCTGGGAATGTCAGTCAGTATTTAGTTCTTGCTTTGGTAGATTCACATTCAATTGCTTCTTGCAGGCAACAGAGGAAAAGTGAGCAACCTACGAAACTGCGATTGGTTAAATGATAAGAGTAAAACAGGGCAGGTTTTCTGCACTGGGAATAGGCATTTTGCTACTGTGAAGTATTAGAAGCACAGAAGCCTGTTAAGGAGCAGTCATAGCAAAAAATCGAAGCTGTGGGTCTCATGAAAGCATGGGCTGGTATAGAGGATCCTAAGACAGAGGTGTGGGCTGAATGGAGCGAGTTAAACCTGCATGGACTTCTCCAAGTCACTTTACCCATACTGGACTTTCCCCTGAAATGCCTGATGATGTTGTCTTCCCCAACCCTCCATGTCTCCCCCACATTTTCCCCCTGGAGCCATCAGAAGAAGGAACTTCTGCCTGTGCTCCCAGAAGCCCTTCACCATTTCCATGGCCAGCTGCAGGCAGTATCATTCTCCATCCTTACCGCAAATAGGAACCTGGGATAAAAATTCACTGTCAAAGCTGCTTTGCAAACCATTATTTGAAGGGATACTACTTTCAGAGTAGGATCCAGATGTTTGTATGGAGAAAACAGGCCACACAAACTAGGAAGGATGCACAGTGCTGCCATGAGGGAATTAGGACCAAGGTACCTGTAGCTGAGAGATGCACTTTGACAGGGTCCATAGGTGTGCAATGCAGTGCAGGGAGCAGCTGGCACTCAGAGAGGCAAAAAGGGGTTGCTGGGATACACAATCAAATCAAAATCACAGGTGATCTTGAATGTCGCGAGGACAAGGAGCCAGTGGCCAGGCAGGGGTTCGTGCCAACCATTCTAAAATGTCAGCGTTTCCCTTGCTCCATGGCTCAGGGATACATTATCTTCTCCAAGTCAGGCAGACCGAAAATATCCCTCTGGTGAGAAGAGGTGATTCAAAACCTGGCAGCTCAGCTGGTTCCGTGCCCTGTGTATACACCCGCTGCCAACCTGCTGCAACAGAAGGCAAGGGTGGAGGTATCTGCAGGGCAAATAGCAAGTGGGGAAACAGTTATACAGCTTCTCTTCCCCATGAGGATGAGGAGGAGCTGTGAGCAGTGACAATGAGGAGAGCAGTGGCCTCTGCAGTCACCCCTAGGTACATCCCCCTGCCAAAAGGCAGCTTATTCCTCCATTATTTTCTACTCAAATCTGTCTTTCTGGAAGTCTTATAGCACTGCTCCTGGAAATGTATCACTGTGAAAAGTTTTTATCCCCTTATTTGCTGGATTGTACCAAGCACACACATTTGTGTGTGTGACTTAGCTGCATCTCTCACCAAACCGTGTTGACACTGTCCAAGAGCAAACCAAAGCACATTTTGAGTTAGTATCTGGATTTTGTCAGAAAAAGAGCCACATGGCTATTTTGTCTTTGGCTATCTATATGCTAATGCACCTATAAATGGACCTACTTTACTGCCTGAAAGGATTCTGACAGTGTACTTTTCCTGTTTCATCTACATTGAAAAGTTCCTCTAGAACAAGTGCTGACTTGGATGATATTTTGGTCTGACTCCTTTGACTAATTTTTCATTTCACAACAACTTGTTGACTCCAAGCATATCTTGTTCTATATTATATCAGTACTCCAAACAGTTGAAGTCAGAATAGCATTCTTTGTTCTTACCATAGTAGAACTGGCATTAAAATGTTGGCATTTCTTGTGGAACAGAAACTTGAGGTTTCAGCTAGATCTAATAGCATCTGTTTCACAGGAAGGGAGGAAAATTTTCATTATATCTATTCCCTTCATGATTTTAATATAGAATAAAACTTCAAGAGTAGGGACTCACACCTGTTTTCTGGAAACCAGCTGCATTCTCATAAAAGCAGGGAGACAAATAAAATCATCTTAACCTCTGTGAAAAATTTGGTTGGAAATCAGAAAATGTACTTCCAGCCAAAATCAGTCTGTAGAGATTCTGTCTCTGCTGCTCCAATTAATTTAAACTTAACATGTGATGGAGAGGAAAATGGGATATGTTATCATTGATGAGTGAGGTTGGCAAGCTGTGTCAGTAAGCTGGATGGAGCCAGGAACGATGTGCACAGCTCCACTTACCACCCCTTTGCTCCACTGAGTGAACTTCCTCCTCATTTTCTGGGGAACTGTGTTGGAGGAATTGTTCTGCTCAGTCTTTTTATTTACAGCCATGACAAAGCTAAAGTTTTTGAGTTTTTGCATCTAAGGAA
Organism: Buceros rhinoceros silvestris; assembly: GCF_000710305.1. NCBI lineage: Eukaryota > Metazoa > Chordata > Aves > Bucerotiformes > Bucerotidae > Buceros > Buceros rhinoceros. The sequence continues at coordinate 35,173 of NW_010398299.1, read as the reverse complement.
ATGCAGATCACAACGAGGAACCCAGAACTTACAGCACCTTTCAGTAGACAGGCATTTGCACAGCCTTTGCCACTTGTGAGCTGGAAAGAAAGACTTTTCCCATGCCAAGTAAAGGTGAGAGAGGGCAGTAGTTTAGCTCGCATGGCATGTCTTTTCCAGAGTCCCAAGCCAAACCACTGCTATAGATTTACCCCCTCCCACTCACTGGACTTTCTAATGTGAGAAATATCTTCCCATGGAAAGCAGTGGTTACCCAGTCACATGGGATCCTGCCTTACTCATACTGCTGGCTTCTGGCTCTGTTTTATGAAACTGGGCAGAGATGCCAGTCACCCTCAGGCTGAGATCTCTCCCGTAAGGAGCAGCAGCAGAAGTCAGAAGGGAGTAGACAGTCTCCAAAAGACCTTCCCAGTCATCATAGAAAGTGACTTTCATCTGACTAAATTGCAGGCAAACATTCAATTGCATGTTGTGGTGTATGTACTGCCAGAAGAGCAGGGCATATAAATCTGAAGACCAAATCACCCTTGCCCCCTGAAGACCCTGAAATCTTGTGTAAGACAAAGCTGTTCAGTTCTGAGTCTTTGACGAATTCCTGGTACGATGTACTTACCTGCACTGCTATGACAGTAGCAGTTGGATACTTAGCTGTCGCTCTCTAACCTTAACAGCTCTACCAGTGCTGACTGGGTAGTTGCTCTGCTGAGCACCAACCTAGATGAGAGTAGTTCAGTGCTTTAAGCATTCAATTTATAAAATGCCTTGGGAATGTCACACTGTAAACTGCAAATTCATTGAAAACATTGAGCACACCCACCCAGTACCTGAATGGAGAGGAAGAGGGGGTGGTGAACTCTGATAGCCCCAGCATCATCAGGCCACCAGCAGCATGCTCACTGCTCTGGAGAGTGGTAAGATGGGAAGCACAGTTCTGTGCCCTTTGACTGTCCTCCAGTTCATCTGAACAGGGCAGACATTAGGCACTCGCACGGCGTTTCTGCCTCAGAAGGTGGGCAGCAGCCTCAGTTACCTATAGCTTAAAGGGCTTGATGTGCTCTATGTGCTGTGAATTGGCTAGGAGGGCATGCTGTACAGGGCTGAGTAGAAAGGTCTAGAGGGCTCTCTTGGGTGCTAGGAAGGATGGCTTTCTACAAAGCCAGAGCTTTCTGCTGGGGCTGTAGAGGGAGATAGAAAAGCAAGATAATACCCTGAGATTAATGTGTGGACCTCATCTCCTTGCTGCCAGGCTGCTTCGCCTTTCACTGGCTGAGCGCAATGACATTTCCTTCAAAACGTGTCCCAGTGGAGACAGAGGAGAGTGAGTTGAAGTAATGCAAGTTGATGGCACCCCCACCTTCAGGAGCAAAGGCAGGGAACCTAAAACTACCAGGCAGAAGATGACCATCATCATTAGATGTCATTTGCCCCAAATCAAGGGTTGATTGTTGATGGGCGTGCTGGAAACAAAGATTAAATAAGTCTTTCTTTCTCTAAAAGATTTTTCCTCAGAAAAATACAGATGGAATGAAGTCTGTAGACATTTGGAGAGGCCTAAACTCGTATCTCCACTGTACTGCCATGGCTCTATAACTGCCTGAGGAGCAAGAGACAAGGCAAAGACTAAAGCCCATGCAGCTGGGCTACTAAATGTGCATGGCAGAGAGTGTGAGTTCACATACAGTGCGCATGGTTTATAAGGTGCTCTCAGAAAACCACTATAAACTAGGACCAGAGAGACCATGCAGAGGTTGTACCACATGGAAAAACAGCAGTCTGAATCTTTCAGAGGTATGGAGGGGACAGTCTCAACTCAGTGTGGGTCCAAGCTCCACTGCCCTTGAGACTAGTAGAACTTTTACTTGTCTGTTGTCTGACAACTGTAACTCTTTCAATTCTCAGTGATTATGGGTCCCTTCCAACTTGAGATATTAGATGATTCTATGATTAGGGAGATCCACCCATGCCTTGACAGGAGGTCTTGACAAAGTAGCATCAGAAAGTGGTAGGCCCACGCTATTCAGGGTATTATGCCTTTAGAAGCCCTTCTCTGAGATCTTGAAGGCAGCTCATGGCAGTGGGAACAGCAGCAACTCTACCAGCATGTTCCCTGGAAAGTCTGTACAAAGTAGATAGCAAAATGGAAAGTTAAGTTACTGTCATGGGGACAACTGTCCTGATACACCTAATATCAGCTTTTCACTCCCATTCCTATTGGAACTAGCACCTAATGCCCAGACCACTACTAATGAGTTGTGCAGAGATATGTGACATCAGTAAGAGACATTTTCCTTCCTCACAGAGCCTCTAGACCCACCACCGAGTTCCTAGGCCCAAAACGCTCTCCGTGGAGACTGGATGGATATAATGTGAAATAGAGTTTCAGGCTTCTGTCCACCACCTTGGGCCACTTTGACTCAGAGGAACCCACAATATTGCCTACAATACCATAGCGAGGTTTTTTTGTTTGTGTTCCGCTGCATTAAAGCAGCAATAATAACAGTGTCATGAGACCAGCAGCAAACAGAAGAAATCCTGCCAAGTGAAGCTGTGCTCGTGTACAGCTTGAAAGCAGCAAGGAAAGGAACTGTCCGGAGACAAAAACATTTCCATGTTAGACTTATGATTTAATACTCGTTTAAGTTAAACATTAATATGGGTAAAGCAACTTTCAAAAGAGAGCCAGTGCAGGGTTGATCCAAAAGTCAACAGGACAAAAGAATCTGGAGCAAAAATCTGAGCCAAACCACCAAACCTGATAATGTCTGGCAAGAAAATCCACCTCGGAGAAGAGCTTGAGGACAACAAAACTCCACTATAAAACACAAATCAGACCTCACCCCTTGCTGACTGTCTCTCTGCCTTTATTCTGACCAGATGTAAAAGACTCATGGTCTTGGAGGCCTGGGATGTCTTTTCTAAGAAGGCTCTGCAGGACCAGGGTGGCATCTGCACTTGGGGATTCAAGTCCCAGGCTGAGCTGCAGCAGACCCTGCCAACTGGAGGCACAAGGACAGAAACCTTTAAGTGACTCTGGCCCAGACTGTATTTACTGACAGAGAGCTGCTCTTGAGCTTGCCAGCTACTAATTGTACTTTGACAAATTAGAAAGGCTCCCTGTCATCCATCAGGGCACCCACTTCCCATTATTCTGGGCTAACAATCTGTAAAATGAAATGGCAAACAGAACTTCATTAAAACAAAGTGAGACACTTTCTCGCTTGGCAGGTTTGGAAGAGCAGGAACTGAGCCCCAGGCGCTGCACTTCCAGCTTCATCTCTGACTAGCTGCATGGGGAAAAAAAGGACAAAATGTCCTTTCAGCAGTCTGTACCTCAGTTTACATATTCATCACGCAAGGGCGCTATTACTCAGAGTCCTCTTGAGAACATTATGGAAATTAATTACAATTTATAAAGTGTCCTGTGACCCTGGGTGGATGCAAAGTATTACATTCTGGATTACCTAACAAAGCACTAAATATTGTTATCACAGTGATTGGAAACCCAGGACAGGAGTATAAAAACAACATCAATAATTTAATTAATACATCATCCATCAGAGTCCAAGGGGAAACACATTCTTCCAGTCTAAGCCCATACCCCTTGACCACCCTTGCATGCCCAGATTCCTCTGTCCTGACTGTATGCCTGCAGCTGAGGGAGCTGACAGACACCTTCAATACTCGTCCAGGTCCTGGATGGGCTGTTTCAGACTCTGGAAGCGTCTTTATATTTCCGGATCTTAGACTTGGTCTGTATTAGTAAGTCAGATGTGTCCAAGCTCTAGCAGCTGGCACCATGCAGCTGCCAACCAGGCAGTAAATATTCTTGCTCTCCTGATTGAGGTGTCTCTGTAGGGACCACCAATTGGGAGCGAACCCAGCCTGGTGGGGTCCCAGGTCATGACCAGGGACTGCTGGGACAGGGCTAGTCCCCTCCACTACACCAGGGGCCCTTCTAACAGCACAGCAGCAGTTCAAGTCCCTATGCTGTTCACACTGTTCAAACGCTGTTCACATGGAACCCTGCTCCACTTCGGCCTTCAAAGCTCTTGTTTGATTATTCACTAGTACCACCAAGATCTGCACCTGCGACAGCTCTAGCCGGGCCCCTGCAACATTCTTTGGACTGTTTAATTTATTAGTGGAGGCATAGCCTTAGATGTATGAGATAAGTGTCTGAAGTTAGCTGAGACGTGCTAGGACAGCATGGCGATGTGAGGAACACGGTTAACTCTTTCCATCCTGTAGCCATGTGATGATCCTACTCATAAGAAAGGAGGGATAGCCCATCATCTAAGCTGACAAAGTAAGTCTATTTAAGATAAATACTTCAATGAAACTCAAGAGATCCTCATTTTGGTGCTCAGTGCTCTTGGAAAGCAGCGGTTTATTTAGGGATTTAAGCTCAGTGATTAAGCCTATGCTGTGCTCACAGCCCTGTACTTGGGACCTTCCAGAGCCAAGCAAGGAATCATGTTCTCAGCTGTTACCAGTCACCTGCGTGACCAGTCATCATGCTCCAGTGTTGCCAGCTACTCACTTTTCCACCATCCTCTTCCCAATCATGATATCTGTAGGTCTGCTCAGTAAAATACTTGTCCCTCATCATCCGTTTGCCAGCACCTTTGCATTAACAGCCCTTCTCACCAAAGTGCCTCCCAGCCTCTGTATACAGCTGGAGAGAGCTGTGTGCACCAAATATACAGGTAAAAGGACCCTCGGCTCCCAGGGCTCGTCCTTAGCCTGACTGTGAGCCAGCGTGACAAACCCAGAATGCAGGTCAGGCTGGCTGAGTCACAGCCCCCTGCCTGAAGCAGGAGACCACAGTGCCTCATGACTGTAATCTGGGCTCCTCTACTCCCACTGCTATAACCACTCCCTAATGAGTACCAGATACATCCACCTCCACAGGGAGACAGGGAAAATGAGGGAGGGTTGTGCCCCTAAGGCCATAGAGAGAAGAGCAGTTCCAGGAATATTTACCAAGCCACTGAGCCAAAACTTTGTTTTTATATTCCAGCTGACAGTTTCTCAGAGCTTCTCAGCCCCTCTTTTTATGTGGCAGCCATTTTATAGCCCAAATCTTTGAGTCTTTCACCGGAAACCCACTATGCAGAGGATGTCCCAGAATCCAAACAGCAGCTGCTATTGGCAGCAGAAAAGAAACAAAGAGAAACCTGTGCATACAGTCCAAAATGAAGACATTTAGCATTGTAAGTGGACATCTATTTACATATATTAATATTTCTGTGATGAACCTTATCTAATACCGTTACTGCAGCTTCTATGGACTAGGTACTGTCTTCAAAGCCTTGCGGCTATAATTAGTCAGAGCTCAGGTAGATCATATGAAGTAAGAGCTGTATTTGCACATCTGAGTCTACTGTGATTAATCCTCAGCGTTTAAAATACTGCTTTTAACTTGCCTTAAAGTATTAACAAAAGGAACTAAAACTTAACTTGCCTATTAATAAAAACAACTATAGATTTGTCTCTTGAAGTGCTTTGATTTGATTTGAATCTAACTGGATCGCATGGATAGTAAAAGGCACATACCTCGGAGTGTTGGCTTTTATTTCTTTTAGGGCAACCAGCATCCCCTCAATGCAAAGGATTAAACCAAAACTAAATTAAGAAACATACTACAGAGAAGGCAGGCTGTGTACTTTTCAACCTGGACAAAGCAATCCTTCTCCCCTCTGGTAAAAATTCACACGAGTGCAGAGACCCAGCACAAAGGCTGGACACCACTTAAACATCCTGCTGAGGGGTTTAAGTGCTGGCTAGGCTTTGTGCTAAGCCTCAGTAATAGATTGAGTATCACCCACAAGAAAGAACAGGGACAAACTGCTTTTGGATTTGGTCTGGGCCTGATTTTGTACTTCCACAGCCTTTTTTTGGTGGGAATTTGGAGTCAGCATGAACTATAGGATATGGCTTCGCATTCACTTCATGGCTGAAACCTACCTTTGCAATGAAAGGGGCATACAGGTGTATTATCCATGTTAATATTTCTTCAATGTAAATGGACACTGCACATAAAATATCTGCAGACCACTTACCACATATCAAAGGCAGGGCCGCTCATCTGAAGGAGACTGTGTGCCATTGGTCATTTCGGCTCAGGGTGTCCCACAGGGGTTTCCCACTCCGTGTCCTCATTCCCACACTAAGAGTCATTGTGTCTATACACAAGCTGGGAGCCTAACCATGCAAACAGACCTATGCATGGGGTCCCCTGGCGTCCTGCTACGGATTCCACACAGGACTCCCCATGGCTTGCTAAGACTGGTTCTTCACTCAGGCATCACTGTATTTTTTCATATAATGGCTATGTTTGTATCCCAGATTCTGCCCTCAGGAAAGAGGGTGCAGATGTTGTTTGTGGCTATTCTGAACTTCCCATAATCTATTGATACTTCCAGCACAGCAATCATGTGGGTTGGCTGCTGTAAGAATCAGTGTCTCCACTGGCTGGGTATGCCCATGGTGCCATTTCTATAAAGCTGCTTTGGCCCCTTCTCCTTTGGGTGCTGCTTCTCATGGACTTTCATAAAAGCAAGCTCAAGCGGAAGTTGTTAAAACTCTCCAACTCATCGCACCACAGGCATGTTTGGAACCAGATCCTGAGCTGCATTCTGGAGGCAGGAGAAGGGACACAGGAGACAAGCCATGGTATGTGTGCATGGGAAAGACTAAATGTCTTTGTTTATTTAGATTTAAGGAAGAAAACATAAGAAAAAGCTTAAGCCGGGAATTGGTTGAAGAATTCAGTTCAAAGATCATCAGACACAACCTGGCAATATAAATCCCACAAGTATAAAGATATGAGGCAGTAAAAGTGCCTCACAAACCAAATCCACATTTGTGCTGATGGACCAGCCCTGGTGTGAAGCAGTGCAGCTTCATTCAGCACTCAGACCTACTAATCTGGATGCAGTGCTGGGCAAAAGCCAGCTGCCAGCTTCCAAGTCCAAGCCTTGCCCTATTCGGATCAGGAAGCAAGTCAAGGAAATTAGAGGTCCTGAGAGGTATTTTCACAATCTTTCCATACCTTCTACCAGAAGCGTACCACTGCACAGCAGTCAGCACCAGGACTGCCATAGCAGAGTGGGCAGAGGACCATCCTGTCTAGCACCCTCTTCCCAAGAACCTGCAGCATCAGACATTGCTGGGGAGGATACCAGAAACCCTGTAAGAAGCAGTTCTGTGTATTCCGTTGCCAAAGGAACTTAGCACCTTATGACTGCCAAAACACCTGATCTGATTTTGGATTTTGCTTTTGAAATATTTTTCCTGTTCCTCTGGATATTCTTATTAGCCATATAAAGGCATTGGCCCTTTTCGGAATCCTGCTG
>NW_010398299.1:20945-27740 GCF_000710305.1 Buceros rhinoceros silvestris | reverse complement strand
ACTCTTGATCTTAATGTCTATGTCTAGACTAATAAATTAAACTGGGCCATGACAGTAGCTCTAACACTGGTGCATACTTGTCTATATTGTTTCATGGTCCCTTGACATGGATTAGCATCAGCTAGCAGACAACACCTGAGCACAGCACGGAGAACAGCTCATTCTTGGGACCATTCCCAATAGGCAGCCTGGGTGTGGACACCCTGTTTTTAAGGGGGAAAAAAGTTTAGTCATGTGGATATGAATCATAATATGCCCTTTGAATTCATGCCAGACAACAGTCACTAGTCCATTGCATTTAGTAGTACAGATGTAACCAATGGAGTTTTGAATAAGAAGCTCCATGGAACAACTAAGCAAACTATGAGAAGCATCACTGGGTACCTTTTGTGGAAAGCCCATAATATGTAGACAGTAGCCTCATCCCCTTCAGGGCAAGAAAACAGCATTTCCACAAAGAGCTCGGTGCTGCGTCAAAGCAGAGTGTGTCATGAGATTTTCCCCACACTTCCCAAACCTTATCAGCAATCTAAGATTAAACATACACAAAGAAGGCTTAGCACAGTCCCTCCCAAATACCTTTCCATGCCTGTGGGCATGTTCAAGGCTTGTTCAAGACAGCTTGGCTTGAATCTGATCAGCAATCTTCAAGATAAACACCTTCTAACCTGAGGTGCTTTTACATGAATAACCAAATGGGAGGCTTTGGATTGCCTAGGCCAGCCACCAAGCTACACAGGTCTTTAGATGGACAGTAGATATAGATGTTCCCAGAGAGGTAAAGAATACCTCTTTGCTCCTGTGTGCCACCTGTGAAGAGAATTCTGATGCTGAAAAGGATTGACTTCAGGACTCCGCTTCTTGCCAGCATTTTTTATTCTCTCCAGTTTGAGCTGTTGAAGGCCACTGAACACAGAAGTCTGTGGGTGTAGATTGGACAGAAGCATACCTAAGGGTCAGTGGATCGATTGGTCAGTTGGTAAAAGGCAAAAAGGCAAACCAGCATCACTGTGGTTTGTAAAATCAAATACTGAGATAAAAGCATCCGCAGCTGAGTTGTTTGGTAGAAATGTTATACTTACTACACAGGAGGAAGTTCATACACATCTTAGAGGCAATATTGCGATATTTCTGTTTTGTTCCAGTGTTGTGTGTTTGGCACACAAATGTCAGTTCTAGACAAGGGACGAGCAGAAATGATACACATCACATTCCAGAAAGCGTGGGCGTTACCTTTCGCCATGAGCAATTCTGGTAAAGCTAAATCATTTGGGGAGGTGAAGACTCTAGCAGAATGCTGACTGAGCCTTTGGTTCCTACCGAATTCCAGCACAGACAGAGGTCCTGAAAGCCCAGCGACAACTGAATGGAGAGGGAGGGAACCTTGTTGGGAAAAAGAGGGAAATGCGGAAAAGCTTCTCTGCTCAGCTACATGTACAGGCTAGGAGTATACAAAAAATACTTTTCTGGACTGCATGCATTAAAGTTTGTGTTCACAGGGGACTTCAAATGCCAAAATAGTTATTTGGGTACAGAAGTCCAATATTAGACTGCTGCTGGCAGCTTTGGAGCCATGTCAGCTGCTGCATTACACCACAGGAAAAGTCCTCATTAATGCTTAAGAAGAAATATCTTGGTGTATGAATAAAGCCTCCTGCATCCTGCCACCACTCATCACTAGGGGACTTTATTAAAGATGAAGTTCTGATGAGACCCTCAGGATAAGAATTCCTCTCTTGTTCCTGGGGCTCAGAGCAGATCTACCTGCTTGGTCTGGTGCAAATATAGCCAGGACAGGGCATTTGGGAAGTGCCTCTGTTGCATGTGCTGCCCCCTTACACGTAACACCTTAGCATCGCTCAGCTGGGGCAGGAAGGAAGTTCCTGTTTGAATTCTCTCTCTGTCTCAATTCATCCACATTCCAGGTGAGTGGTGTCCTCTCCAGGGGCTACCTTCAGTCACTCCAGCCTTTTGTAACTACTCCCACTTTGTACAACCCAATATAATCAAAGCTGGCTCAAGCAATTCTGTCCGACCTTAGAAACATTTATTTATTATAATATGGGAAGAAAGACCAGTTTCATAATTACAAATAAGATGGAAGATGGTACTCGGATCAGTCACCAAAGATAACAGCAGCTGGAGAGAAAGCCTGTGCTGTGAGAAGACCTTTGAAAAGAGACATTGTGGGTGTCAAGGGAGTCCCCTAAGCACAGAGCTGTGGAAATTCCCATTCAGCATACTACCTGCTTCCTTTTCACAGCCTCAGAACGTTCCCTGTTCAGAAAATGAGCAGTCAAGATAACTAACATGCTGCTACAGAAAGTATGAGGCATATCTTCTTCAGTGCTGAGCCACATACATTATCTTGAGCCTGATCTCTCTTTTCTCGCTGTATTTCAGACGCATGGTGTTCCCCTAGTTTCCCTTCCTTCTCTGTTTCTTCCTCTTATGAAAAGCCAAGAGGTTCCAAGGTACCTCAGCACTGGACTTTATTTACTGATATCCAGAAAATGTGTTTTGATGAGGGAAGGTTGACCTAGGTCCTTTGTTCAATAATTTCTTAACCACCGTGATTAATACAGGTTAATACTCCAGTCTGGTCCTGCAGTCCAGCCTGAACCCAGTGTGAAATGGCTTCATCCTAAACATTGTTGCATGTACTTCTCTAAGAACAGGATGAAATTGCCCATAAGGTCTCTGTTGGCCTTTGTAACACAAATATGAAAATATTTGCAGTCAAGTTAAGTAAGTCAAGTCAAGTAGAAAATGAGTCCAGAACAGTATTGAGTAACCCTGCTTGAGAAGTGTCTATAGTGACAGTGGGAATTGATAATGATGTCTCAAAGGACTTGGGAATACCAAGGGCAAGGCAAACCAAAAAAGACATAAGTAAATATTTAACTGGAAACTGCAAGAACTTTCCCTTTTAGGTTATTTGCTCTTCATATCTGAGTTCATCCCAAGGCAAAAAGGACAACAGGCAATTAAGTGGCCATCACCCAAGCAATTCCGGAGGCAAACAGTGTTGCTTACAGGAAAACCATTAACAAAGAGTGAAAGAGAAACAGTTTGAAAAAGAATTTGGTAACTGATGACATTGCCTTATATAGAGATGAGAAGTGGATGTTCTGTTAGCCGCATCTGACTTGAAATAGTCTGCTCCCTCCTGCAGATCCCTCTGCAAGTGCTCTCCAGAAAGAGGTAGAGATAGGTATGTTAGGACAAATGGGCCATAAGAGATGCATCCAAATCCTGTTCCTAGGGAGACTACAGTGGATTTTGCCTCCTGAAATCAGTGCAATTCCAGTTTGTTCTCAAGTACGTGCATATATTTCCATTTATACATGCAATTCCACTGGGCTTCTCTGTTGCATGCACATTCAGGCCCTGACAAAGTACCTAGATGATCTCAGAAGAAGAAATATGAAGCCAGTCAGGTAGGTCCTTGTCACGCATTGATCTAGAAACATCACAGGCAGGAGACCTATGTTTGTGTGGACCTCAGGAAAAATCAGTGCTTAGTTTCATTAATCTATTAGGACAACTTAGGAAAAACATCTGACTATTTTACTAACTTACCCTTGCAAGAGAGTTTGGTTAATATATGGCAGGTACATATTTTTCCCAACAGAGTTACCAGTAGGATGGTAATAATTCAAGACTACAGAGAGCGAAAAGGTGAAAAAAAAAGAAAAAAAGAGAAGATCTGTATCTCTGTGCAAATTCTAAACACCACTGAAATAAATTGAAAGATTATTACTGCCTTTGATAGCAACTAGAGTTCACCTTCTAGAGACCTCATTCCTTTTAAGGCATATCAGATGGCAGAAATGTTAATTTACCACTGCTGGTTTTAAAGCTTCACAAATGACACTTTTATAAGGACTTACTTCACTCTAATGAAAAAAACTTCTACTGCACTTTAACATTAAGCATTGTGCAAACTCATTCTGGCCGAAAGAATGGTCATTTTTTTTATCCTGGATAGTTATGACAAACCACTAAAATATGCATCTGGAACTCTTGGGCTTATGGGACTTAAATAATTAAAATATTTTTATGGGAAAAAGATTATGAGTACAAATAAAAAATGCTACCTTTCTGCTCTGAGGGAAAGTTCATTCAAGGGTACAGTATTCAGGGCTCACAAAACCGCTATTGAAACACACAAAAGCCTCAGATACACTATTTACATGTACATATGCCAAACATCTGTGCGTGTGTAACGTTTACGTGTCTTCTATTGGATTTGGCCACATTTACTTTTGTATACAACAGCCCAGTTTGAACTGGGACCTGCTGGTTTTTTAACAGGGAAGGATCAAACTTCTTAAAAACGGAAACCAGAATGCTAGAGCCTTTTTCACACTAGATGATGCTGTATAAACACAAGGCTTAATTTCCCACAGCATTCTCCTGGAGAAACTGGCTGCTCTTGGCTTGGATGGGTATAAGCTTTGCTGGGTGAAAAACTGGCTGGATGGCCGGGAGTTAAATCCAGCTGGCAGCCGGTCACCAGTGGTGTTCCCCAGGGCTCAGTGTTGGGTCCAGTTCTCTTTAACTTCTTTATCAAATGATCTGGATGAGGGGATCGAGTGCACCCTCAGTGAGACTGCAGATGACACCAAGTTAGGTGGGAGTGTTGATCTACTTGAAGGTCGGGAGGTTCTACGGAGGGAGCTGGACAGGCTGGATCAATGGGCTGAGGCTAACTGTACAAAGATCAACAAGGCCAAGTGCCGGCTGCTGCTCTTGGGTCACATCAACCCTCTGCAATGCTATAGGCCTGCGGAAGAGTTGGCTGGAAACTGCTCAGCGGAAAAGGACCTGGGGGTGTTGGTCAACAGCTGGCTGAAGACGAGCCAGCAGTGCAGTCAGGCAGCCAAGAAGACCAACAGCATCTTGGCTTGTATCAGCACTACTCTGGCCAGCAGCAGCAGGAAAGTGATTGTCCCCCTCTACTCAGCACTGGTGAGGCCACACCTCAAATACAGTGTCCATTTTTGGGCCCTTCACTACAAGAAGGACATTGAGGTGCTGGAGTGTGTCCAGAGAAGGGCAACAAAGCTGGTGAAGGGTCTGGAGTACAAGACTTATGAGGAGCGGCTGAGGGAACTGGGGTTGTTTAGCCTGGAGAAGTGGAGGCTGAGGGGAGACCTCATCACTCTCTACAACTACCTGAAAGAAGGTTGTAGCAGGATGGGAGTCAGACTCTTCTCCCATGTAACAAGTGATATGACGAGAGGAAATGGCCTTGAGTTGCATTCAGGTTGAATATTAGGAAAAATTTCTTTACAGAGAGGGTTGTCAAGCCCTGGAACAGGCTGCCCAGGGCAGTGGTGGAGTCACCATCCCTGCAGCTATTTAAAAGACGTGTAGATGTGGTGCTGAGGGACATGGTTTAGTGATGTCTTGGCAGTGCTGGGTTAATGACTGTACTCGATGACCTTGAAGGCCTCTTCCAACCAAAACAATTCTGTGATTCTGTGACTCAGCCCTGAGAAGGATAAGTACTGGACAACTGGGTATCCTACACATTTGGTGCTTCCCTAAATTCAGGGACAATGCAACAATTATTTTAAAAATTACTCCTGTGTCATAATCTGAATGAACATGTTAAAAAAAGGCCTAATGACATTTAGCTGCTTTTTATGGGAAAAGACTTGGTGTTGAAATGGTTTTATAACACATGTGTGACCTCTTGACAATTTCAGCTGGTGTTGAAAACAGGCTCTGTGATTCTCAAATGCTGGAGCAATGGGAGAACGTGGCAGAAAACTATCACGGGGAATAGAAGGGAGCTTGCTGAAACCAGGGTGGGCCTAGCTTTTCCAAGAGAGTGCTGCAAAGGGCTTGAAACCTTCTGTGCTCACAGTCAAAATCTCCCTCATTAGCTAAAAAAACAAGGGATGGGCTTTGGACAACCTCATACAGTCACAGGCAATATAAAGATAATCTCATAAAGGATATTCCTGGCTCAGAAGGGTCCCACACAGTTTTACTGTCTCTTTCTAGCAGAGTGAGTGAGTGATCTTGCAGAACACCAGCAATGCCCATGTCTGATTGTTTGGTTCTGCTGGCATGGAGGGGATCACACAGGGTGCATTAATGCTAGGAACGGCTTAGCTGAACTCAAATATCTGCCTGGAGCACAAGAAAAGGGGAGCTTTCTAAACTGCTTACAGCACAGACCATGGAGGGAAAGGTTTACAAACCCTAACTCCTCCTTCACTGAAGGGCTTATGATTTATTTACATGGCATATTTTATAACACATGAGGGATACCTTGTGATCTGGGCTTGGATTAAATTGAAAAAATGTGTAGTTATACGTATGCAACCCAGTCCTCTCTCTTGTTCCCAAGGCAGTTTTATAATATTCATATTTTTTATTAAATCACGGTCCAAAGAAGGAAGGAAAAATTACTTTGGAAAGTTGCTCAGTGTGTGTGTTACAAGGAAATATATGGGGCAATAACTGACTGTAGACTATCAGTGCCAAAACCAAAACTGCGGTGGTTTACGTGACTACCTGAATAAAAGCAATATGGAGACTGTGGCTTTGCCATCTGCCAACTAAGATGCCCCTCAGATTTGTTTTAAGCCTGTCTGAAGAGCTAATCAACATGCGTGTGCTGAAAGTCTCTCACAGTGTCTCGGAAAGGATCCACCTTCATGTTAGGGTCAGTTAACACACTTTGGTTTGCAGATATGACCGATGAAGTTGTTTTATGGTGGTGTGTGCAGCAGCTCAGCTGATGGCAGCCATTCATTAAGCTGTAGCGATGCAGCC
>NW_010398299.1:16573-20865 GCF_000710305.1 Buceros rhinoceros silvestris | reverse complement strand
TCATCCCTGCACTCTGTCTGATGCCAAAATGGCAGCCCCTGTGTTCCCCGCCAAACTCCAAAGCTCAAAGCCTCAGTTCTGTTCTACCACAAGAAACCACGTACTTTGGCCTCTGTACAAGGATGCCCATATGACAGAGCCCTTAGTAACACTGTTATCTTCAGCCATCAACCACCCTTCCCTTTCCCCTCCCATTCCCTAGCGTTAGGATGAAGCTACTTGATGCATGTCACCTGATTGGTCTTTGTGCACTTGCTTACAGTGGCTCTCCATATCAGCACTTACCATGCCTTGCTGCTTTTCCAGCTGTTTCTATTGGATTCATCAGGGCGATGTATAGAAACTTACTTTCTGTACCTTTACCTTTCTCCTTTCCCTCTCCATGCCTTCTTCCTGCCATCTGTGACCCTCCTCTTGCTGCTGTACCCTTTCTCAACACTTTCTCTCACACTTTTCTCTAAGAAATAGGCTCAGACTCACTGTGCTTGTTATTTCATGCTGTATTCAGGTAGTCGTGTTGGAGCCAGGCAACAGCAGGAAGGAGCAAGGCATGGAGAAAAGTAGAGGAGAGAAAAACAACAGATGACTTTTAATGGTTTTGCCAAAATATAGTCTATGCTGCACCAAGCTGTTTGCCTCTGTATAAATCACATCTTAGGGTTTAGAGCATGCAATGGACCTTGCTCCTTATAAGTAAGTGCCATAGTAACCCAGGAAACCATCTGTTACAATGAGATCTCAGTACCTGCTGGGTTTTTTATCCTGAAGTCTCTTGGACGCTCACCTCTTAGAACAGATGTTGCCTTCAAGCTATAGTTACTTAAAATTTCACTGCATGAACGAACATGTGGCTTAGAGCTCTACCCCAGAGAAAGCAGACACTGAACCAAAGGAGAGTCACTAATAGCTGTTGGTATCATGGGACTGCGTGACTCAGAGTTCAGGTCCCAGCTGGTAGGAGTCAAATGTGCATAGCTATACACCAAGAGATTGATTGTTTTACAATGAGTTCCAGTGTTTGAAAGCAGTGGAGCAATCATTATTAAAGATATTTTTTCTTCAGTGAGATAAAAAACATCTTCTCTTAATCCTTATCTAACATTAGGAAAATCTTTAAGGAAATAAATAAGGAGCTGTGCTTGTGACATTATCTGACCAAGTCAAAAACCAGTCCCTTTGTATGCGAACTGAATGTATTATAACAGAATTTTCTATAGCCTGATAGAGGCTGATTATCTAGAGATGGGAAAGTGATCCAGATCACGGAATTCATCCGTCTCCAGTGACCATTGCTGATGGGTGTATGTTAGTGCTCTGTCCAGTCTAGCTGAAACTCTGACAAGGCATGGAGTTTCCTTTGGCTCCTATAGGTAACAGTTCCCTCAGCCTAATAGTGATTTTTGCTTGAGCTGTTGCCCTGTTTTGTATTTCTGCGTTTTATGATTACTCATTTTGTATTATTCACCATTAATCTACTCATTCATCCCTATACTATTTTCCAGTAATACATTATTCAATATATACAACATCTGGCATTTGGTATTTGTTCTCCCATCCCTTCCCTGTGGGTAAAGGCGAACACACCGCAGCGCACTCCAGAGGGAGCTGGGACTGAGTGTGTTCAGGTTTGGGGGTTAGGTTTGTTTTATTATAAATGTTCATAATCCCGTGGATTTGTATGAGAGATGTGTGTGCTTCTTTTTGGTTCATTACACGAGAAAATGAACAGTTTAGGCATCTGCTTTTCAGACGTGCGGCATTCAGGCTTTGGCAGCTAATGGGAAAAGCGTATCGTCTGCAATCAGCAAACAGGGTTGGTTGGGGGTTTACAGAGGTGTTGGGGCTCCAGAGACCCAAGTGCAAAGTCCAGCTCTGCCACAGCTTCCTGCATGGTGATGGACGGATCACTGTGTGCGTAACAGGAAGGAACAGCACCCTTCTCCCTCACGCTGCCTGTCTCTCTTTATACCCCATAAGATTTCATAGTACCCTGTGGCATATTTTACAGCACCGAGCTTAAGTGTCAGGCATTTGAGCTAGGTTACCCTCAAAACATGACAGCAGCAAGACCTTTTGGTAACTAAGGTGCAATCTTTCAAGCTACTTGAGACCTTCCTCCCTTCTTCTGTCAGCAGCCACATCCTTCAGTTACTGCTTGTGATCTAAACCTTCCCAGCACTCCCCCGGTTCTGTGTAGAGTTTCATAAGGAGGATGTGGCTCTGCTTTAAGGAATTATTCCCATGTGAATTTTGTGTCAGAGCATCAAAGAAATCCTCCAGCTCTCCCAGATGACATGCAGTCATCTAACATACTCAGGAACAAAGCAAGCTCAGTGCAAGCCGAGATCGCAGATGCAAGGCCAGGTTACCTACCCGACCCCACGTTTTTATCTCCAAGTAGGCAAGATGAGAACCTGTCCCAGTGACTAACGCAGACAAAAGGGTGGAGAGGACAGGACAGTATGTACCTACCTCTCAAACAGCTTTGGTGGAATAAACAAAAATGCCTTCTTCCATCTTGATTTTTTCTCACCGTTGGCCTCTTTAGATCTATAAAAAGAGGTGTGATCTATCTTGCTGTGTCACTGCCAGGATTGTAGGCAACACACAGCCACCATCAGCGTTGTTTTTCTAGATATAGCCTGTCAAAATGGAAGGAATGAGTCAGTGCTGTGCAGAGTAAGGACAACACAACTGACACTGATTTCAAGGGTGTTGCTGCTTCCTTATCTTGCAGATGAGGGTTTTGAACGGTTGGGGTTTTCAGCATGAAGCCTTCTAGGTGTCCTATACCCTGTTGTACCTGTGCATTAGTACTGATAGGATCCACACGCACAGAGGTGCAGTCTTGCCCTTTAGGACAACTGCTGGCACCTCTTCAGAGCCTGCTTCCCAGCTCCAGCTTTGGAAGACTGCTAAAGCTGGTCATGGGAGAGAGCCCTGACACCCTCCTGCTGTGGTGGCAAGTTTGTTTTCTGAAGCTGAAAGTAAGCGTCTTGCCAAGTTGGATACCTGGCACTGCGAACACAGATGTGATCGTGCCCAGGGTGATACTTATGCACTACAAACTGTTTCCTATAGGTGGAGTGATTTGTTTAATGCTTTGTGATGGCTTTTCCTATTTACAGGTTAATTTGTTAGGTGCAGCATCACTCAGGGCAATCTGACAAACTCAGTTCAAAACAAGTTTTTGACACATAAGAAAAAATATGTCTTCAGCATTCAGAGAGTAGAAGGAAAATTTCCTGTAAAAGGAAGTTACGAAGACAGTGGAATTGCTACAGGATTAATTAGTGGAGAATTAAAGCAATATTTCATTTGTTTCTAATCACTCATCATCTCCCTCCAGTATCCCAGAGACTCAGGGTGGGCAGACCCTGTGGTCACAGCTTTGTTCCTATTTAGAAGGGAGGAGTGCAGGCCCTCTGCACTCCAAGAATCCTCCCTTCTCTTCTTTCAAAGCTCCTCTCAAAACCGACTCATGGCAAAGTGAGTGCTCCTACCCTCGGTTAGCATCCAAAATCTTTCACATGGCAAAAGCATTCTCTATCTGAAGATAAGAGTCCCTGTTACTGTATGTTGCAGCTGTAACTGTTGGACTCAATGACCTTAAAGGTGTTTTCCAATCTAAATGATTCTATTATTTTATAAATGTCTTGGGCTTAGGTCCGTGACAGTGCTGCTGAGCTGTTAGTTGGGACGTGGGTTCACAGAGCGTTGATCACATCCTGGTAACTGCTGGAGCATATTCCATGGGAAACCCGGCCTGATTGCAGGGAGCTTGTTCCCGGCGATGGGGGATGAAGCATGCGAAGGGCTGTTACCACAAAATAGCTGAACTGTTAGAAGTTCACTGCTAGTGAACCTCCCAGCCAGTTGTTGATGTGACTGTATCCTGTTATTGTGCTCCCCAGCATAACTCTCACATATTCAAGTAGGACTTTTAGCAGACAAACAAAATAACCTCAAATAATAGATAAAACAACCCAAAGGCATTTAAGCTGGCATTAGCCTTAAAAGGAACACTTCATTATAAACACAACTGTATTCTGAAACTAACTTTTGACACAGAGAAGTGACTCCTATGTAAATGTTTTGGGTGTGGATGTAAAATACCAGATCTGGCTTTGGCCCTCCCAACCCGTTAAGTGTCTACACTTCCTATATAGTGTCTTTTCTGAGGTGTGTTTCATGCTAAAATAGAGTTCATGGGCAGGTAATGGCCAATATTTATTGGCATGAGGAAAGACTAGCTGCAAGGACTATTAAACCAAATCATAATACAATATTCC
>NW_010398299.1:5252-16478 GCF_000710305.1 Buceros rhinoceros silvestris | reverse complement strand
TCCTGCTGATCAAGGCTTATTAAAGTTTTTATTAGTCTTGCCTGCAATTTTCTG
This sequence comes from Buceros rhinoceros silvestris, assembly GCF_000710305.1. NCBI lineage: Eukaryota > Metazoa > Chordata > Aves > Bucerotiformes > Bucerotidae > Buceros > Buceros rhinoceros. The sequence goes on along the minus strand of NW_010398299.1, from coordinate 16,424 downwards.
TGTGTAGGTTTTACAGATGATCTTCAAGCTGAGCCAAAATATGTACTGTGAATTATTCTGACCTTGCTCAGAACAGCTTTATGTGTTTGCATGCCTGCCCGTAAAACATGTGTTCTCACGACTCATATTTGAACATTGCCAGGTGCATTTGCCACGTTGTAAAATACAGAACGTCATTCACCTCCAGGATTAAAGGCAGTGCTGTTTAATAACAGGGACTGAATGACTGAATGTGCTGCCCTTGATCATCATTGGCCATGTCCTAAGCAATCTGTTAAAAGGATTTTATAGCGCCAACAATGGTCCTGGATTAATCCAAACAAAAAACAAACCAAAAAAAAGATGTAACATCACAAGCTTCCACACAAACCGAAGTCTAAACTCTGTGTGCGTGCCACAGGGATGTACCTTCTCGTTACAATCCCTACATCAGTCCCTTTGCTGCTGTGGCTTTCTGTGCTATATATCAGTTTAGAGTCACCTCCTGTGACTGTGCAGCTTCCCCAACTTCTGGCACAGTGCCATGAGGTTTATTTCTATTCAGAGATGATTAGGCGATCTTTACAAAGATGATGAGGGGACTGGAGCACCTCTCTGATGAAGAAAGGCTGGGACACCTGGGTCTGTTTAGCCTGGAGAAGAGAAGGCTGAAGTGAGCTCTTATAAATGCTTATCAATATCTAAAGGATGGGTGTCAAGAGGATGGGGCCAGACTCTTTTCAGTGGTGCCCAGTGATAGGACAAGGGGCAAGGGCACAAACTGGATGACAGGAAGTTGCACTTACACGTAAGGAAAAACTTCTTTACTTTGAGAGTGTCAGAACACTGGAATCGGCTGTCCAGAGAGGCTGTGCAGTCTCCTTCTCTGGAGATATTCAAAACCTACCTGGACACAATCCTGTGCAACCTGGACTAGGTGAATGTGCTTTAGCAGGGGAGTTGGACTAGGTGATCACCAGAGGTCCCTTTCAACCCCTACCATCCTGTGATTCTGTGATCTGTATCCACTGCCCTTGCAGTCAGAAGACCTATGGCACTCAGCTTTGTAACAGCTCAACAGAAAAGATGATTACACCCAAGAACCTGCTGAAAATCCAAATGGAGAAGACAGCCTTGGTCTTAGTGCACTAGGCAGAACAGGTGAAACTCCTCTGTTTCGACAGAGATTTCCCATGTGATCCTTAAAAAGTCACTGTTTAGTTATGCTACAGGTCCCCTACTGAAAAATGGGAACCACGGGAAGCTGGAGCAAGAATTAGCAGGTTGAAGATGGGAATCGTTTTGACACCACAGTTACAGAGGGCTCCTTGAGAGGAATACATAGCTAATGTGAGCTCATGAACAACTCATGCCTTGAGCTGTTCAATTACAAATACTGGAAAAAATACTGTGAAGAAAGGTCAAGTTCAATGTATATTTAATATTTCACTGCGCAGTGGTTTTGGCAGCTGCTTTTGTGATCAATATTCTGTAGAGTAGGACTGCCACTCTGCCTCAAAGTCATTAGACTAAGACATGACTCTGCAATCTTTCCAGCACGCCATGTGCTGCATAGCAATCATGTATATTCCTTACTCTTGCCTCTCCAGAGTTAACGCTGAAATACATTTTCTCCTGAAAAAGGTCATGGAACCAAGCCATATGCAAACTTTGACATTGTGGTCTTTGGGGGATTTGAACAGCATGTAATACGAAGTTTAAATTTATTTGTTTGGAGGCAAACTTGCTGAAATAGTAATAGTTTTTGGTCTTAGGTCATTAAGTGTGAAACACTGGTAATTTATCTCTGCATTGAAGATCAGACCTTGAGAGGAGCAGATATGGTGATCCTTGACTACTGAAATTTGATCAATAACTGTAATTACTGAGGGAAAAAATGTGCAGAAAGAGAAAGAGATTAACAGGACTCATGAGGATGTACCTCGTCACTCCATGTTTCCCTCCGCAGTACCACAAATGGATCCTACTATGATCTTCTTTCCAGGGCTCTTATTTCTCAGCTAAGATACTGGATTATCTTTTTCCAGAATGGTTATTGGTGGCAAACTGAATGTCACAAATAAAGTAGGATATCAGAGCACTGCTGTCCACATTGGCTTAATTTTGTGATAATTAGGACCTCTAATAGCCCAGCTTCAGCTCCTCCAGAGTGTCAGCTTTTCCCACACTTGCCACTACTTTTTGTGCCCTGCTGTTCCGTGATGCTGACAGGGAAATGCTAACTGTTTGTGGCTGGGCAGATGGTCAGGAGAGGCATCTCGTTTCTCTTCCATTGATCTTATGTCTACTTCATGTAATTTACTCTTTTGTAATTACTTGACTTGAAACTGCTTGATTGTGCATTCATTAGAGCTAGGTGATTCTATGGTTTCCTGAAAAACTTCTTTCCTTTCTTCAGTCCCTTTTGATTGCTTGTTAGAGCCACCTCCTGCAATCTTCCATAGACCAGGCAGCAAGGTTGTAAGGGGACAGGGACCACTGCTGGCTTGGCTCTTTATAAGTCATTCCCATAATACACAGAGCACCCACAGGCTGGATGTCCCACCACGCAGAGTAGGGTGGGGTAATCTTCCCTGCCACAGTGCAAAGAATCCTAGCAGCTGTCCTAGCCGAGCAAAATGAGCAAGAACAAATATTGAGACTTCTACACTTTGTTGTGCCGTAAACATATGATTTTCACCTGCAGTTTGGCTGTATGGTATTGTGAACTGGCACGTTCTCATGGAGAGGGTCAGCTCCAAATACTGGGCTGAGAGATCCTTGAGCAAGCTCTAAATGCTGCAGCAAGTGCTGAAATGATGCTGAGGGCAGAGGATGACACTTAGGCATTGTAGACTCCACTGCAATTTTTGAAGATCATGAGGAGACATGCACCCAATCTGTCTAAAGGAGACACCTAAGCAGTACCCTGAACTGTAACCATCTAAGAAGCCATCTTTTAAAAAGTCAGAACCCATACGGTCTGCGCTGTCGATGGCCAGAGAGAGGTCAGTGCCTTTGGAAACCTCCAGAGGCAGGTTTCCACCTAAACTGGGTACCTAAAGGAGCTTTCCCACTGTCAGCCTTCAACAGTGCCTAGATCTCCAGTGACTGTGCAGCAAACCAGCCTATAATGGACGAGAATTGTTACACCAGGTTTGGGAAATTTAGGATGTAAGGTAGTTGCCTAAACTACCCAAACTAAACCCCACCCAGACTCTCAATAATCAGGATATCAAGGGCCAATTCTGCCCTGGGTAAGTACAATTTAAGGTTCCTCCTTCCACCTGCATTATTGGTTTTAAACTCTGCTGCAGTGCAGATGTAGTCTGCTGCTAGTGTCTGATGCTCGACACCGGTGAGATGGCTGCGGACCAGCAGTGGGGTTTTCATTAATGCAGTCTGTTATAGGAATTCAGGATGATTATACACACCACAAGATCTTTATTACTATTGATTATTTATTATTATATCATAAAGCTGCATCTAGCTACAGAGAAAAAATTTTGTTAAATAATTGTTTCAAATTTCTTCACAGTATGAAAAATAAGAAAGCCGTCTTTAAGTAGGACATGGAAGCAATGATGAGTTCAAATGATTATCAGAAATAATAAACCGAAATCTGGGTTTCTGATATTCTGTCATATCACTAGGCAAAATATCACCAGGGTGTTTGACCCTGAATCCCCCAGTCTCTCTTTGAAAAAAAACCCTGTATCTCTCTCTCTTGATATTGTGAATCTTAACTGACTAATATTTTCAGAGAACTTTGTGCTGCTCAGATGAAAGACTTTTCTAAATGCAAAGTATTTTTACACGTTAAGTTCATGTCTGGAGCAAATTTTTAAAACAAACCATATGAAAATCAGAATTAAGAGTGGAAATGCTGACCCAGCTGTTAATTCCTTCACATAAGAGAGTGGGCAGAGGGTCTCCTTTTATCTTGTTTATTTCAAACAAACAACTCTGGGAATCTCCTGTGGAAATGAAATGCAAAAACCAAAGCCCTTTCATGGGTATTTTTGGTTTATCTCCACATGAATCTTAAATTCATCATGTGGAGAGAATGTGGAACACATTCCGCCCCCCCCCCCACCGCCCCGTATACACTCGCTTTCCCACAACGAGTAAAATCCATTTTCTTGCACAGTTTGTCTTCTTGTCCACCCAAGGGTAACAAAATAACCCAGAAAGCAGGAACAGCATGTCCCTGAACCCTCTCGTAAACTAACTAAATAAATAAATAAAAGAGGGATGACTCGAAGGTTTTCCCAGGCAAACCTGCCATATTTAACATTGTGTATGTAGTGACCACTGACACATGAGCCCCGGAGCTTCTAATTCCTTAGCTATTGCTCAGCAGTGAGTAATGGACCCCAGCTCGGTGACTCACACAGGCTCTGAAGTGCAGCTGAGTGAGTGTCAATAAGCATCCAGGTTTTCGAAAATGTGAGTGGGAAGGGGAAGATCTCTTGTATCTGCCTGTAGTAGAGTGGGGGAGAAGCCTGGCACGCTGTAAGGGTGCTGGTGCACATCTGTTCCAGCTGTTGGTATGCAGACTCTCATACCAGAGGTTCCCAGCACATTCAGTACTCCAGAGGAATTCTGCCTCTGTATTTTGTCTTCTCTTCCACCCTCCAGCACACACACGTAGATTTCACCCTTTTTCAGATTTAATCTTTTGGTTACCAAGATTTCACTTCTAGAGATACAAACTCTAACCAGGAGTTAGCTGTCAGCTGAAACCCTTCTCAGGCTGCAGCTTTTCCCCGTGAATACTGATGTGAATTCGCAGTGAAGGAGGCAGCCAGCTTCAGCGGGAGGAAGATGATCTTTGCTCTAACTCAGTTTGTAAACTGTAGTGAAAGGTACGCACACCAGGCTCGACAAAAGTGCTGTCTAGGGATTAATCCTCACCAGTTTTGCCTGTTTAAATGTTAGACAGCAGCTCGACGATATATCTTTATGCTTTAGGATAAGGGGAGGCAGGCTCTTCCCAGCCAGTGATTCACCACCCCTTAAACTCTAAGTTTAGGATGGGAGAAGGTGCCCTCTGGAGACATCTTTCTCTGCTTGCACAAGATTAAATTCAAGATTAGACTCTGTCTAGTTTAGCCTAGCCATCCTGTTTTCAGTGTTTTAGCAACATCTGATGTCTAAGGAGCTTTTTATATGGTTTGGAGCTTCAAAAGGTCCTTCATTCATTTTCTTCTGTTACATGAAGTTTTATTACACCGGCAGTTAGACACTTGTTTGTCTTGTGATAAAGAGATGATAGCACTTGCCTCTGTTTTGCTCTGGTGGTCCGGTTTGGAGAATTTCTTCCACTACCAGTTGGTTGCTCACTGCACTGAACCTTTATATATTCTGCTAATCAAATGTCAAAGCAGGGAAGGGTACTTAAGGGTTTTCATGGCCATGTTGACATTCACAGCTCCATTTCAGTAAAATATCCACTACTGCCAGTATGAACAAATACTCCATCCACATACTGCTGCTAGATGCATCATTTATCCTGTGGAAATGCTTTGATCTTAGCAAGTCTTCAGATTTTAGAGATGATCTATAGTTTCTATGTGCACTTTGAACTTGGCACGTCCCTCTACCTTCCTCCCCCGCTATTCCTTCCATTGCTGGCCGCAGTGATGTTGGGATACAAACATACATTTTCACATCAGTTTGGATGGGAGTTTTGGACATGAAGATATTTTGATATCAAATGGCTCTTTAATGCTCCGTAGGAGAGCTCTTAATTTAGGAACAGCTCACTGCAATCTTTACGGCTTGCAGGTTTCTCTATTGATGATGAATTGCCTCCACTCAGCCCTGGAGAACGAGCTTATTCATTAGCATTGCACATGCCAGTAGGTGTTAATGGAGTTAGTTGGAGCTCCCTGGGGATGGACCTTTGGCTTACTGTACCCGTCCCTCCTGTTCTAGAAGTAGCACAAATTAGTTCATCGTTTAAGATTCATTATGGCATAAATTAGCCATTTTACACAGGTCACCATTACAATGTTCTGTGTTTTTCCGAAGTAGTAGACAGCAATTCAGAAAGCACTAACTTCCACATGCAGCATTTTCCATGGGTTTGGAAGCCTCCTAGACTTCTGTATGGACCCAATAACCCACAGAGATGTTCTGGCAGCCTTTGCACATTACAGCTACAAGTAGAGGCTGTTCTTATTTTGCCTACTAATCCATTCACCCCCTCTGCAATGTCAGAATTCCCCACTGTGACCTCAGGAATGACTATTTGAAAAAAAACCGCAAGAAAACCCTCAATTTCATTTCTGCCTGGTACAGTGTTATGATTGCTGTTTTTTCTCACTCCTTTAAAAACATCTCTCTTTGAGACATAGGTCTGGCAACTTGTGCTGCAGAAGTTTCTAACATCAGCAGAGCCAGCTGTCCACCCCCTTTGCCAAAAGTTAATTTCTCAGAGCAGATTCAGCGGAAGCCCCGATCTGCCCAGTCCTCAGGAGCTTCAGTGTGAAGTCTAGCTTCAGCTGGAGCTTGGCAGGCCACGATTTTTAATGATGGGCAGCAGTTCTGATTAGAAAATGGACACATTGATTAAAAAGCCTTCCGGCAGTTGGCTTGTGGATGCAGACTCCATGACATAAAGTATATTATCTAAATGGTGCTATATCCTCTCAGCAGAGTATCTGGGAGAGATTGCTCAGCAGACTATCCAGATTAATTGACTTTTAACAGTGCAAGCTTTTCTGCACTTCTATTAGACGGCTTTTCTAAATGTTAATTTCCTATTTTCTGGTTTTCTTGTCTCTGTAATAATATGTATTTATGACTACAAACACTCGGAAAAAATGCTGTTTGGAGTAAGGTGATACAAGTCAGTGATACAAGCCTGCTAAACTGCTAGTGTAAATAAGAGGAATGCTGATGTCAAAAAAAGCTACAGTGATTTATATCGGTCAAAAATACAGGCCCATTGACTTCAAAAATGTTTATTTTAAGAGGCGTAAGAGACTCAAAGTCTCCTAAAATCAGACCCAAAGGCTTTCTGGAAGATTATCTTGGAGGTTATAGGATTGACTGAAGCCTTGATGAACAGATAACATCTTTGCAAACCTTTGTATTTCCAAAAAAGAGCGCTTAAAGAGAAAACCAGCAAACGCTTCTGCTTTACTTGACATAAAGAGCATGCTTTCATGCTATGTGATTTAAGGATCCTGTCCACCCCCCTTTTTTTTTCTTTTAGCATTGCATAGGACTCTGTAAAACATTTATGCTGACTTTACACATGGATTTTTTTAATGGCAGCGAGACTGGGAGCTCTGCTTTGAGTAGGAGAGTGTGCCAGTGGCTGAGCATATCTCTACCTACCCAGCAGCGCCACTGACCTTTCAAGGTACTTCCCACTTTCAGCTGTTTACGTTCCTTATCAGTCCTGTATCTCATCAATACACGTCTGAAGAGCTCTGTCATGTGTAACTGGCTGCACAGCAAAGTTCAGCAAGAGGCTGCTGCCCTCTGTGAACTGCTTATCACTCGGAAATTGTGTGCCGGCGATTTCCCTTTGCCAGAGAGCCTAAAGAAAGAGTGCTTTCGGATACAGCACTTACGAGATGATTTGACTAGGGGGACATGGTTGCAATTTCACTCGATAGCTACATATTGTTAACTGCAGAGCTAATAAAATTATACAGAGGCCAGTACTGGCACCAGTTTCTCTAAGAGCCTGAGAAATCTCCCACACATGAATTCTTCCAGTCCTTACTGCAGTTTGTATCAGAGACTTGCCCACCGAGGAAGATATCCTTTGGGATAGGGGTGAGCATAAGGAGTAATACACAAGTATAACACTTGGAAAATGCTCCAGCTAACATTAAATGGCTTCTCTTCTGGGAATGAGATTCAAAAAATGAAGGGATGGCAGCCAGCTGGTTGTAGAGAGAAGGGTAAAGAAATGCTTTGTATACAGGCACGCTGTTTCTTCATGGTATCGGCGCTTTCATGATACCCAGGTTAACTTGGCTCAGCAGACATTTTCATAATGCTCACTTACATACAACCTTATATTATTTTCTCATTTTGCAATATTAAAAAATAGCTTTGTTAAACCTCACCTTTTCCCACATAGAAATGAAACATTTAAAATTCACATTGGCAAGGAATCCAATGAATACAACTTAAAAACTACCACCTCTCATTAAAAGGTTCTCACACTGTTTTGTCCTTTCATGATATAAACTTGTACTGCCCTAGAATATTAGGAATGTCAGAACGCGACCTAAAATAGTTAGAATCATAGAATGGTTTGGGTCGAACCATTAAAGGGCACCTAGTCCAACCCTCCTACAGTGAGCAGGGACATCTTCAATTAGATCAGGTTGCCCAGAGCCCCGTCCAACCTGACCTGGAATGTTTCCAGGGATGGAGCATCTACCACCATTCTAGGGAATCTAGGCCAGTGCTTCATCACACCCCATTGTAAAAAATTTCTCCTTATATCTAATCTGAAACTGTTGAACTGATGATAAATCAAGTGCTAATTCCAATTCTGCACAATCAAAAAAGATTGTTCAGAAACATGTAACACTGACTTTAGTGGCAGCAAGTCATTATTTAAACCTCCTTTGACCAAACTCTGGTATGATGATAAACACTATTGCTTTAAAGCCAGAGAGGTCTAGCAAAACTTTGGTTACCATGAATTGTTAAACAAGCTGCATCGCAGCTGTATGCGCACATCTTCCCATGCCATGACAAACGTCAGCTATCTGGGTTAGTCGAATCAGCCATGCTTTACCCCAGGCAGGTAACAGGGAACGCTGTGGTGTGCTTTCACTTGTAGTTAACCCACCCCAGACTGTCTTGACAGCAGCAGCGAGTGAGGATGCACATGAGTGGATCAGCTGGCATAGTAATTTTATCCCTCAGTGACTTGTATAACAGCTCTAGTTCATGTGTGTGAGGCTTTGATCACCTCCTAGACTTCTTTTATATCACAAGGCATTATCAGGACATCTTTTTTTGTGAGCTGCAAAGTCTCACTCAGCATCATTTTAATTAATCTCTGTTGTTAATGCAATCTTTTAACTGCACAGGAATTTCTAGCAAAAATAATGGTCCAGGTCAGACTTGCGGCACATTATGAAAGTCAGTTGTGGTCCTTCAAATAACAGACTGACTTTTTCTAAGGAAAAAAGATTATCCACTTTCTTTTTATCTTCAAAACCTCTGTTTAGACACGTATGATGTTACATCCCACTAGATGTATCATCATGCTAGATGTAAAAATGTACTCTTGCACTGCACAGAGAAACATTTTTCAAGTTAAAATCTGACTAATACAGCTGGACTGTATCAGAATTCAAGTCCTATTGAAGCCAACTGTAAAACCTATGCCACCTTCTACAGGAGGCAGCTTGAAGCCCGTGCCTATAAATAAATATAAATAAATACGAATTATATGCTTCTGTTTCGCTATAAACTGATTCTGCTTAGTAGAAATTAAGACATTAAAGAGTGCATTGTCTTTGCTGCTCTGCCTCTTTCTCTTAAAAAATTTGGATGCTGAGGATAATGCACGTGCACTACAGGGTTGATGTAGTGCTTAGGACATCTGTAGCAAGATGGCAGGAAAACAAAACAAAACAAAACGGCCAACATTTTTATTAAAGAGGACAGGAGAATTTATTGCCTGAAGTGTGTTTAACTCCATGCTCATTTTTCATTTTAAGAGGTGTAAGCATAAACCACCATCATCATAACTTAAAACTAGCCAGGAAAGAGGTCCAAAGGTCTGATTAAGGTCTTAATTGCACAACTGCAGATGTTTTTTGTCTGGATGATAGTGAAGTCTCTCAGTGCTGAACAATAACATCGTGAGAGCATACATCAAGGATGTAACCTGTGACAAAGGAAGCCTAGTGATAAATGATAAAGTAAGCAATGGACTGACAGCCAGGACGTATGGATCCTGTTCCCAGCTCCATCACTGTCTGAGTATGTGACCATGAACAAGAACCCTTGGCATGTCCCTCAATTTGTAATGTCCATGAGAAAACATGGGGTCAACACAGTGGCATGAACCACACTTATATCAAAAAACAAGACTTCAAACTTTGCTGCATGGGACAGGCTGTAGTAATCAAGATCTCTAAGACCAGAGAGGATCTGCTATTGGTGGTGGTTTTGTCTGTAACCTTAGGTATTTTGTTAGAGGTGAACAGAAGAGTTCTGGGGCTGCTGCATCTGGAACAGGCTTTCGCGACTCTGTGGATTAAACATTAAGGGTGCAGTGTTTTGCACTTGCAAAAGGCTGGTGTGATGATCCCTGTGGTGCCTTCAAATTCCACAGTCTGATACCCTGTACGTGTCATAAAAATCGAGCCCATAACTTATAACTAAGCTAAAGCTTTGTCTGTAATTTATACATTTTACTAGATATACCTTACAGCTATTCTCTCTCTGTACATGTATGTATACATTCTATATAGCAATATGACCAAGAGCAGTCTGAATGGTGCAGCAGATGAAAATGTTGTATTGCCTTCTATATGGGGAGCTCACCACACCTATCTGGGATCCAGCTGGCTCTAGACTCTTCTGTACCACTGTCAGTTTTTCTTGCCACTGTTGTCCAGAGGGGACTTGATCAAAACTCACAGCCCCTGTTGTGTTTGGCTCCTTGTGTCATGAGGATATTAAATTAAGAGTCTGCATAAGTGGACAGTATATAATCTGTGCAAAATCTAATAAACCAGGAGACACACAGCTGCACAATGTCAAGAATTCTCAACGTATGTGGTTTGAAAAACACACCAATGTAAGTTTATAACTGCCGCTCCACTCATTTCCTGAGAGAAAAGATAATGCCATAGAAGAATAGATGCTATAAGGTCCCTCTCTATACGTCAGAGATTCATTCTCTGATAAGTTTAAAGAGTGTTTCTTTGGCATTCTCTTAGATGCCAAACTGTTAAATGCAAGGCCACAGCATAAAGGGGTTTCTTAAATTACTGGAGGAATAAATTAGCTCTTATAACATGCTTTGAAACTTCAATTGCATTCTGTAGCAACCTGCAAATCCCCAAGTGTATAAAGAATCCCACCTCACAAACCATTGTTTCCTTCCCATTGCTGAAAAATAGTTTAAATAAAATCCTAAGAGCTCGATGCTGAATATAAGTGTGCATTTCATTGCTTTTATAGCTTTTTTGT
>NW_010398299.1:0-5125 GCF_000710305.1 Buceros rhinoceros silvestris | reverse complement strand
AAGACTTTAACCTTCAACCAAATTTGTATTCAAGAGAGGCTTGCACATTCACATTAGACAAAGCGCATTCATGTGCAGCTGACAGCAAGCACTCTGCATCTTGGAGATAAAGAATCTAAATTAGATGCAAGCTTTATTTTGCAGTGCCAGGTAAATTTTACACACCCAGCATTTGTAATTTGTTTCTCACTGAGTTACAAAAAAAATCAGTCTGATGGCTCTTGTCAGCTAATAGGAGAGAAAAGATGAGAAGCCCCTTGGCAAGGCACTATTCAGTGTCTGCACAACAGCAGGGAGACATTCATGGCTGCAGACGAAACCTTATTTTTACTTTTATAAATATACAATACATCACTGCTCTGAGAAGCATATAAGTTAGAATTTTAAAATTAAGGAAATAGAGTATGTGAAAGAGTCCATACAGTAATGATAAAGTTAAAAGCACATATATATGTGTGTGTGTGTGTGTGTGTGACAGTGTGTGCATAAGCCAAAAATGCTGGAAATGCTCTGAGCTTGTTAGAAACAGCCCTTCTTATAAGCCTGTCCTATATCCTCAGCAGTGAACAGTGGGAAATACTCTACGCAGCCTTTCCTGCAGCCCATTTAGAAATGAGATACAACAGACACAGCACTTCCCTCCCTCCCTATCTTGCACTTTTTGGCAGTCCATCGTACAAGGGCTGTGTGCAGGAATTCCCACCTTTGCCATTTGACCTGTTGTGTAGCTCCAGGCAAGCGATGTCTCCATTCCCCATCTACATTCATCCCTTTTGCTGGGATAGACCATAAACTCCTGAGGGAGTACTGTGCAAGGTCCTTGATGTATTTCCAGGCACTCTTGAAAACAGGACAATAATTCTATCACTTTGGGGCCAGGGAAAGAAAACAGACTTCTCTTCCGTCAGTTCACACGCAGCTTTATGGTTCTCTCATGGCCCTCCATCCAGCACTGATGGGGAGAAGATAGATGCACAAAGTCAAGATTTATATGGCAACTTTCTCCCAGGGATATAGTGGAAGCCAGAGGCTGGACCAACAAATCAGGGAGCTTTCTCAATTTCAGATTGCTGCTTTGCGAGACCTTTGTCTGACAAGCCCCAAAGCAAGCTATGATGCCTCTTTATTTTGTTGTGCTGTGCAACAGTATTAGGCAGAAGAAGCTGATTTGCCTTTAAGAAAACTGTGAAATCCTTTCGTCGATAATGAGTTAATTCAGTTAGCTCACTGTGTGCTAGTTTATGGGCATTCCTAGTTAAAAAAAGGTGTTCTGCTCATGTTCATACAAAAAGAGGCCGTGATGCATGAGTTCTGAGAGGGCACGTCAAAGAACATTAAAAAGAGAATAAAATTCCCTATTCTAAATAGCGTTCAGAAAATTGGAGCCCAGCCCAAAGGGGTGTCGCATTTGCCTTCACTCACTTAGGTCCAGTGTCAAGAAATAACAATTCCCTGCACCATTCAGGAATGACCAACGCTGTCAGCTCAGCCAGCAGTCCTGTGGCGTGGGAAAGGCCTTTAATGTCTTATTTCCTCCTCCCACAGCTTCCCTGTCTTTTATCAAGGAAGCATGGACCATGAATTTGTTTTTCATTCTTGGTGTCTGCCTTTCATGGTAGCTGTGCTGAGGCCTGGGCTTTTCATCTTGTCCTTCATAGTACTTAGTCATCTACTTCTCCCCTGAAGCAAAATTAAGCAAGGATTAAGTAAGGTCTACCAGAAGGTTTAGAGGATTAGGAGGCTGCAGGCTACAAGGTTTGTAGATACAGAAGCCAGCAATGTCCTGTCCTTTTCTCAAACAGGAGTGTATTATATCTTCAGTTTTTGCTACAGATGACCACATTTACACAGTCAGTTCTGCAAAAGACCCAATAAAAGTTATTCTTGCTTGGATTCATCTAAAGATGCAAATCTATTTCAGATGTGTTTTGAGACTTTTGTTGTTAAATGCATTATATTTAGTAAATCAAAATAAAAAATATATTTGCACAGTAAAAAAATGTTAGAAAATCTGTTCTCTGTAAATTATTTTCTTATAATCAAAAATTGAGACTAGTTATGGTTTCATCTTCACTGAAAAACTGCAACACTCTTGTAGAAATGAAAGTATTCTGTGCTAACACCCAGTTTCATCAGTAAAATACCATTACTGCAGAGAAAAAGTGAGTTTTCACTAGATCATATTAATACTTAGTATTTTGGGAAATACAGAAAGGCCTGTAAAAGTGTAAAAGTTGGAAATTTAGTCCACAGCCAGTCTGAAATCCTCCCAAATTGTTTGTTCCACCTACTTACAGTGACATAACGAGGGATTTTATCCAGCCCTGAAACTCACTTTCCCTCTCTCATGTGGCTCCTATATGTGTCCAGCTGTCACTGGGCATAGACGACAGAACAGTCAGCATACAAGGAAACCTCTCCTGCCGGCAGATATTGGGTTCATCATCACAGCTTGGCTTCGTGAACGAAGATCTGGGAAGGGTTTTTCCCACGCTCGCTGCAAGCGATGAGTGCACCCTTCGGGTCTGCGCGGTGGATTTTTTAGGTGAGGCGCAGCATGTGCGGAACTGGCTCCACCCTTTACACCTGAGTTTCATCTGCCAGGGCCTAGCGAGCTTGGACAGTGACAGCGAAGTCCTCGGGTCGTAGCTTTGGTTAGAGTGTCCTTCTCTTAGATGGAGCCTTACAAAGCTAAACGAGCTCCATCTGCCCGGGTTTGGAGTCAGAGTTGTCCTTCTCCTAGGATGGCTGCCCAAAGGCTAGTGAGCCCATCCTGCCCGTGGACACACTTTGTCTGACCCTTCAGCTGAGACCTGTCAGGCTTGGGAGACCCCACCAGAGGCACATGCCACCACCAGCAGAGCTCTCAACCTCACAAGGGCAGACAAGCTCCTTCCCCATGACAAGAAAGAGTCACTGAACTGAGCCTGTGAAAGAGTCGCTGCTCTACCTCTGGACATCACAGACCCGGGCACAGGGTGGCCAGGGCCTGCCAAGAACGGGAGTCCTGGAGGACAAGATATTGGGTTAAAAACATCAAAATACTGTGTGAAAAATACATTTCAGGCTGCAGTGTTGATTTTTTAGAAATACCGCCTCTGTGTCATTCAGAATGGAGTTTCCTTCATGAAAGAGGCAGTGATGAAGCCCACATGTCACCTCCCAGGTATGTTCATAACACCGTAACACATGATGGTTTTGACTCCTTACACTTTAAGATAACTAAGCCTACTGGCTAGTGAACCAGTTCAAACAAAACTAACCTGTACTGTTTCTGCTGTTCATAGCAGAGATGACAAGCATGTGGACACCGAAGAGACCTCCTGTGTGTAGTCTAATCCAGTTAAATGCTTAGACATAAATAGTCAAATTGTACTGATGTTCTTATCTTCTCTTGAGCACTCTCAACACAAAATTGTGGGTTGCTTTTTCCAAGAAGAGGCATGCAGTATTTTACAAAACAGACAAAGTGAACTGATTTGAATTTTGTTAGTGTTGAATCTTTCCCCTAGAAAGTATGAGATGGTGGAATTATGTCCCGTGGGTAGGAAGAGCTTGTCTAGATTCTCCAAGGCACAGTAAATGCCACGCTCTGAGCCTGAGGATGGACACCTATCGCTACAAGACCTAATGCCACTACCAGAGAAGCTTCTCAGCTGCACAAAGCAGCCTCATTGTGCAGCCTCTCAGCTTGGCACTTTATCCTCTATCTCATAAATCTCCTCAAACAACTTAACAGTGCACTTCTGCAAAGCAGTCAGGGAGGTTTCTCCTCATTTTATCTTTGCTCTCTAGGAGTGGCTCAAGAACCCAGAGATTTAGTGTTACAAACAGCAGTGTCAAATGTCCTGTTCGCTCCACTCATGGCCACAACCACCACAAAGACGTTGCAAAATTTACAGTGAATCTGTAGTGGGATGGAGAATAGCTCGCTCAGATTTAGGCTCTGCTGAGACCAATGCAATGCCGTCTGGTGGGAGTAGGGAGGTTTTGACAAGCTGGCAGCATACTGATTGACTTTGGTTTTATGCAAATCAATCCTCACAAAATCAGTCTCCAGATTTTTCCAATTTATAGCTATGCAAAAAAGCAATAGCATCAAATTCCTCTTTGTGTCCTCCATGCGCTGACCCTTACAATTTGGCCTCACTGCTGCACATATTCCTTGTCTCCACCTCCTGCAGTTTGTCTTCATTTATGGTCAATTTCTCATATTTGAAAGAAAAGAGGGAAAAAACCCAAACACCAGACAAACAACCACACTCTCAGAATGTATCTGACCAGTGAAGTTTTTATCCCCGTGGTCATAGTATTTATTCAGCGGCCACAGTCACAAGTATGGGGTTGGAATGAAATCAGTGCCTTAACAGAGGGTTAAATACCCTGGCCATACTGAGAGCAATGCATGAAGCCATATAGTCTTTAGGGAGAAATCGTAAGGTCATGGAAAAAACCTGAAATATGCTATGCTATCCTATTCTACTTTACTCTACTCTACTCTGTGGAGCGCCTATGAGATGCCAAGGCAAGAAAGGATGACCATATCCATCCAGTCAACATCTCTCACTCTGCAGTCCATTTTTTTCTGCATGGCCATTATTTTTCACTGTATCATTTACCCCCAAAACATTAAAGCCTATTAACAAGTATGTCTGCAGACAGCAACACACATGGAAGGAGAAGCTGGAGAGTGTCCCTCAGACCCAAGCTTCGTGATGGCGGGCAGGTATGTGAGCAGCGTTGATCTGAAGATGGAATTGAACTAAAATCTTCCACTCTTTTGTAGAGTAATCCTGCTACCAGGTTTTATATGAGAAGTGGTAGTAATGATGATGATGTCACCATTTTAAAGGACAAAAGAACTAATTTCTTTGAAAAAATGGATGCAGGGACCTGTCTTCTCAAGCGAATAGAATATATAGATTACCACAGATAAAATTTACATGTAATATACATAACACATATTACACACATAGTATATAGACACATTGTAGATGCAGCGTACTGTGTATATCGATTGTACCTACAGAGCGTACGGATTATGGGATGACTGAAATGCCTGACTACCCACAGCTGCTCACCTCCAGAAAAACCGGCAAGTCCTTTCGAAGTGCTTCCTAAGGAC
>NW_010398298.1:0-17160 GCF_000710305.1 Buceros rhinoceros silvestris | reverse complement strand
ATCTCGGCTGCCCGTGCTGGGCCCTGGCCGTTACCTGGCGGGCTCGCAAGGGCTGACCTCTGCAAAGCTTTCTCTTTTTCTTTCTTTTTTTTTTTTTTCACCCACACCACATAGGCACACTGCAGCTTGTGAGAAATGTGCGAGGAGGTTGGGTTTTTTGGGGTTTTTTTGCGCGTAGCTCTGGAGTCGCGGCTCTGCAGAGAACTTCCTTTGTGGGAAGACTTTTTCACGTAAGGATTGCAGATACTGAGTTATAAAGGCTTTGATAACAATATACTGTTAAGGGTCCTCAAACCAGGACATATACAAAGAAACAGGTTCCACAATGTTAAAAGTTTGTTTAAAACATAGGCTTTTTATTACATGGGTGCTTTTTAAGAACTTTAAAAGTCTTAGAAACCAAAAATACAAATCCTGAGAGTCAGTGTTAAAACTTTTAGGAAGCAAATACCCATTTCTTTTCAAAAGCATCCTTACACGTACATGTTTACACAGAGAAATATTTTAGTGGAAGGATCCTGGCCCGAGTCTGGCCAGTAACAAAACTGTTAAGCTGGTCTGAGGTGTTACCTGGGGATTCCCTCGCTTTGGAGAGCCTTTTGTTAATGTAAAGGTGATGTGGCTGTTTCCTGCCTCCTCCCCTATGACTTGTGTTGCATGAAGTAAACACCATGTGGCCAGAGTGCAGGTGAGCTTTGACCAGCCCTGGCTGCTTAAGATGGTTTCTGGTCAACGTTTGGGGGTGATTCAATTTAAGGAAGCTTAAAAGCCTTGTGATAGACTCGGTGCTGTGCTGGACCCTGCAAAAGCATGTAGAAAATGTAAAGTTCTATACAAGTCCCCACCCCTTGTCCTCCTCAAATTCAAGCCCAGCTCAACATCGCTAGAGGATCCCACTCGTAACAACGATTTGGTAAAGTGCAAAGAGAAGGATCCCTTGTCTGGTGGGTTGGCTTGTCATGTGGGTGTGTTTGTAAAAGCCTGTATAGCTTGCATATTTACACAGAAAGCTAGGCTCAGCTCAGGCAAATAATTACTACTAAAACACTATTGCTTTCAGTAAATACAAACCAATGTTTGCGGCTCTGCACAATATTTACTGAGGAAGCCAGAAGAACTAGAAGCAGTGTTTGTTCCCTTACAGGATTTCATGCCAACTGCCTGAAAATACGTCTAGGCATTGCTTCCTGTGCTCTCCCTGTATCTGGTCCTCTGCCACCCTTCGACATAAATGGTTTAGGTAATATAACCCCCTCACCATTTGACCCTGTATCTTACCTCTATTTGCACAAAGTTAAAAAAAAAAAAAAAAAAAAAAAGCAAATATGCAAAAAAAAACATTACCCCCTCACCATTTGACCCTGTATCTTACCTCTATTTGCACAAAGTTAAAAAAAAAAAAAAAAAAAGAGGCAGAATAGCAAATAAGTAATGTTAAAATGGATATAAACAGAAGTCAGCCTCGCATGACTCTGCAAGCTGTAAGGGGGAATTAGGCATGATTTGCTATTATATTTTTGCCTCTAGTGTAATGATTTCCTTTGGAGAAAAATAAGCATACAGTTAAAATACAGTCTAATGACCCAACCAACATATTTTCTTATATTAGTATTTTGGGTACAGAACCAATTCCATCAATCCCCCAGGAGTTACATATGTGATACATTAGATTTCAGAAAATTTACCCAAGTCAAAAGTTAACGTTGTAACGCTTGTTTTAAAAGACAAAATAGCAATCCCCTAGGAAGCAGGCTACTATAGAACACCGCTGGAAACATTCCCTGGATAGATGCGTAGATTATATTCAAATTTATCAGTAAAAAACCCACATATTACATTCATCCCTCTTAACCACTTGGAACGGGCAGCAAAGATTTCCCAGCGCTGAGTGTTCCGCAGAGGAAAACTGGTTTCTACCTGCTTAGGTTAAAGGATTAATGAATACTTGGCACATGAAAAATGAATAGTGATAGCGGGAAGAAGATTGCATGTGGACAGTGTGATAAGGTACGTAACAGAGAAACATCGTGTTACACAAGTTACCATGCCCTGAGAAGCAGATGAAGCTCATTGCCATTGAATTTCAGATAAAATATTTTAAAACATCAGTATTTATTCTGTCATACTTAGCAATATTTTATTCATTTATCTAATATATCTAGAGAAATGATCTAGAAGAAGGGTTGACTGACTGACAGTTGGTGATAAAATTTGTTCTCCATGAGCTTCATTATGCGCTATGTTGGCTGTTTACATGGTCTGTTGCCTGCTCCTAAGAACTATTACCCATATGCAGGAATTTGCAGGGCAGTATTTAAAGCAAAAAATATGTAGCTACATTCGCAGGACAAATGTATTACATGATTATATATCAATAGATTGATACAGAAGTAGGGATATTACACATTAGTATTTGATATATATCACAGATTTATAGAGAAATGTAGTTCTCAGTCACATGCTTTTATGGAAAATCTGTCCTACTAAATCACCGTCTTGGCTCACTCCATGTACCTGACCCCTGTGTTTCTATTCCCATCTAGCTTAGCAAAGCTGAGCATACATCGTCTATGTGAAAATGTTCTGGCTCACATTTTAATACAGAAATACTTTGAAAGCATTTAGTAATTCTAAAGATCTAGAAAGTTCTTTTTTTTTTTCCTTAATATCAGGAACTTTAATCACATTTCCTATTAACCACTGGGACTTTTCAGCATCTCATTTTTTCAGAAACAACAGTCTTAAATTTTGAAACAGGAGTCTCAACAGTATATTGCCATATACAATTCTAAAAAGAGAAAAAAATTCTGAAGCTGGGAGAACAAATCGGCCCATGGAACATTTTTGGTTACTTACTTTTCATAAGCTCGACAAGTGTGTTTACATGCGTATTTTAGACTTTTTTTTCCGTAATCCTTCTCTACTTCTGCCGTATTGCCTACAAAGCACTGCTACTGATTCACTTTGATCGAGTCACATCACTTACAGTCCCAGATGGCTCTTTCAAGTCTTCCTGGAGCTGCTCTTCCCCTAATGGAGTTTCCTAAAGCTTACCAAAAAGAAAGTTCTATAAATTCTCCCCATAATGTTCCTCAGCCTCTCACTTCTCCTATGTTTGTCCTCCGTTGATACAGAATTTTCTTCACCACTCTTCCTCAATATCCATTGTTCCTATTGGCATTTTGTCTTAGATCCTAATCCA
Source organism: Buceros rhinoceros silvestris (assembly GCF_000710305.1). Classification (NCBI taxonomy): domain Eukaryota; kingdom Metazoa; phylum Chordata; class Aves; order Bucerotiformes; family Bucerotidae; genus Buceros; species Buceros rhinoceros. The sequence goes on along the minus strand of NW_010398298.1, from coordinate 13,958 downwards.
GCAAATGCACAAATAAATAATAATCTTGAAAGCAATTTAGTAACTCCTACCTTTTACTTAAGTATGTTTTAAATCTTGAGTTTTAATCTTGGGGTTTGTTTGTTTGTTTGTTTTTTAATTTAATCATAATGAATCAATCATTTTTCAAAATGGGGAATGGCATCACCAGCAGAGAGCACACTGGAACCTCAGAACAAAAGAAAACAGAAAATCAATAGCATATTTTAACAATGCAAGCCTGAAAAAAAAATGAAGATACGTGTGAAATAAATCAGTAAAGATGTGCTGAATATTGAGAGACTGTATCATTTAAATTAACACCAGTTGTAAAAACCCCACTTTTAAGTTATCTATATTTATACCCTTTCAGCTTGTATTCAATTATCTAACTCAAACTAAAAAAAAAAAACAAACCCAAAACCCAAAAAACAAACCAAAATCAACCTTATTGCCCGAACCAAAAACTAAATTCACTCTTACTTGAGATGCATGGCTAGACCAAAGCTTTAACAAATTACATGATATATTTTAGAAGACAGATTGTGTTCATTTGCTGAACTTAGGGAAACCTTTGGGTTGACAGATAATCAATTCAAATACCTGCATTTGAGGGATTGTGTTACTAATTCCTTTCACAAGCCTTCCCTTTTGGATACAAGCAAATAAACGGATTTTCTTTGCCAAGGAATTGGTGGCGTCAGCAGATACAGTCTGTCGGGTGTGGTTGCTGTCTTACAATCCAGCCTGTAATCATGTGCCAAGTGCTTCCTCTAGTCCTTTTCTACTCAAACTGGTGTTAACCTCTACCTGGATACCTGGGCCTTGATCCTTTATCCAACAGCCACCATCATGCATGAGGTGGCAGAGCTTTTCTGAGCAAGGACCTCATCATCTGTTTCTTTGAAGCTACTTATAAAGTGTTTCGACATGTATGGCACTCTGCCATCAAGTGCTAGGATTTATGGTCAGCCTCTAGGTTGTCATCAACCAAAATGGTCAGTCTAAAACATGGAAATACAGCACTATCGTATTTCATGTGACTCACTCAAACATCAGCAGTAATACTCCTTGGGTATGAACATCAGAGCTTTTGTACACCACATTTGTATTTTTTTCTGTCCTTTGTATAAAACAATTGTTCATTCTTATACAGACTACCAGGAAATCTTCTTCCCTTCAGCCCTCTCTCCTGAACAAAACCCAAGAAAAACCAACCTTCCTTGGCAGTTTGGGTGTACCTGATGCAGCCTCTCTGATACAATAGTTCTATTACACTGCAGAAAAGAGGGAAATTATAATCTGATACAATACATGTATGTTTTTCTCTGGGAACAGGGATCAAAATACTCAATTTGCCAGATTTAGACCAGCAATGTTGCCAAGACACATATTCTAGCAAGTGGGACCACACAGTATTAATGCTTTACTCCCTTGATCCGAAAGCTCTGTGCCCTTTCTGCAACCTTGGACTGAGATCATGGAGTATTTTTTTTCATTTTAAACTTTCCTTCTAGCAAGAGTCCTTGAAGGGTTATGATCTTATTTAAGAGACAGAAGAACAGGAGGGACAGTTCCTTATTTAATATAATCCAACCCTGGCAAAAGTTAATAGGGAGCAGGAAATCATCAAAGAACATGTTCTGGGAAAGAAGGAGGTTTTGGTTTTTGCATGTCTCCAATGTTTGGTTAGTGTTTTTGTAAGAAAAAAAGTGGAGACAAGCACTTACTGGCTCTGAATACCATGTCAGTTTGACACCTGGAAATGGAATGGGTTGCTCTGGATTTTAATTTTAAAACTGTGGTTTGTAGCTGAGTTTATGGACCTAAACATCACCCTGAGAAAATTTCTTACATCATTTTAAACTCCATGTTCAATTCCATTATCTCAGCTTCTCATATTGAATACTGTGTTGTTTGGTTGTTTAGGAGACAAAAAAGAAATGGATCTCTTAAACAGTGCTTTATAAAGAGAGGCATACTGTATTCTCATACGAACATTAAAACTACAAAACCACTTTTGTTAAGACAGAGACTTGGTGTAGGACAGTCTTTCCAAATTTTCCATGTACCTCTGTAATGATTTCAACCCAGTCATCTATTAAGCATCATGCAACTGCGCCCTGACTCCTCCCCAACTCCTCCAGTGGGATGGGGAGAAGTGGAAAAAAGTAAAAAAAGTGGGTTCAAATAAGAACAGTTTAATAAGTGAATTATTAATATAGTATCATATCATATCATTAATATAATATAATGTAATGTAATGTAATATAATATAATTAATGAAAAGTGAAGATAACAAAAAGAGAAATGAGACCCAAGAAGTGATGCACAATGCAGTTGCTCACTGACCCGAGCAGCGATCCGCCTCCCACAATGAACTCCCCCCAGTTTATACACTGCACATGACGTTCTGTGGTATGGAATATTCCTTTGGGTAGTTCGGGTCAGCTGTCCTGGCCATGATCCCTCCCAGCTTCCTGTGCCCCTCCTTGCTGGCAGAGCACGGGAAACTGAAAAACCCTGAACTTGGGATAAGCGCTACTTAGCAACAACTGAAACATCAGTGTGTTATCAACATTATTCTTACACTAAATCCAAACCACAGCTCTGTAGCAGCTGCTAGGGAGAAAATTAACTCTGTCTCAGCCGAAACCATGACAAACTTCTATTGTGTTGTGTTCTCTGTGATTCCTTCTTATTTTGCACCCCACTGTGTCTTTGTAAAATGGGTGATATCTAATTTGTTTCCTGTGCATGGGTTTCATAGGCTACAAAGGAATTTCTGCATGTGAAAGACCTGAAGGAGCAGTTTCAAAAACAGAAGAAATGTTTCAGAAATGGTTGGGGTTTATGCGTGAGACTGAGAAATGTTCTGCAGGAAGGTTAGCAAAGGAACATGCTTAGCTGGGCATGGATCTGATTTCATACCTAGCAGGCAGCCAAAACCATCTGGGATGTCTTCTTTGCAGATATTATCGTAACAATCTTTCACGCTTTTCTTGACAGGTTTTAGATATTACAAATACTTTCAAGAAATTCTGAGTTTTCCCACTTGTTTTTAACTCAGCAAAGTTCTTTGTTCTCCCTGGAGATGTTAAAGATATTAAACAGAATACATCTCCAAACAAGGAAGCACTTAGATGCTTTCTTGTTTTTCAGACAGCAGTCCTCCTTTCCCATCTCCCACCCCGTCTTACAGATGCTCTCCTGCATTCCTAAGGCATTCAAGTGGATGACTTTTGTTTTGATTTCAAGGCCATGCAACCTGGTTTTTCCAGTGCCAGAATCTCTTGGTTTCATGACATATTTGCCTGGCCTCAAGAACGGAAGGGATTCAGAATCAGATTGGAATGAGACACATTGAAAATGGTTCTTTTCAACATTTATGTTATTTCATTAGGTTGGCTTGAAATACCTCGGTTTGCTCCTGAGCATCATGGACATATCTATGGTCATGGTGATTTCCAGGTTGTATGCTTTCTGGATCAAACGTTGATGGACCACAAGCATTAAGAGGCTTCATCTGGACTTGGTTGTACATACCACATTTCAGATGAGTAAATTATGGGGTTTTTTAATGAGTTACAGGGTGTTTTTTAAATGGGGAATTTCACAGATTGTTAACCATAGTTGTTCCACTGGGTATCGATCTAACAGCTGAAAAACTGAAACATCGTATTGTAGCAATCGCTTACTTAATGTCCGGACTTGCTTGTGTGGTTTTTGTTTTTTAAACTAAGAGAATGAATTCATTTGAGTGACCGCAAAGCTCGGTAAATACCAGATATCAATTCTCTTCCTAATGACAACTGATGACATGATTTTTACAAATGGTTGAGCACTTGGCAAATGCTAACCATAGAAATCGAATGAGCTGAAAGAAACTCCAGTCTGCCCTATTGTTGCTACTGAGCTGACAGATGGGAAAAAGAGGAGGAGGTTGTGATGCTCTCCCAGAAGCCCAGGGGCACACCACAAAATGACTGCTGAAGTGTCTTGAAAGAGGAGCAGATTTCCAAAAAGCAGACATCACCATTATCTTGCTTCAAAAGTTGCCCCTTCTAGCACAGCCTCCACCAAAATGGGCTGACCAAATTATCTGCAGAGCAGCTAGCACCCACAGCTTATTTAAGCCTCAGCAGTGGAGGTAAAATTGAATTTCCACGAAGGAAGGATTTCCTAGAAGCAGCTGCTGGGAGAGCGAGAGGGCAGGACTGTCACTACAGCTGCCCCAAGCAGGTGGCCCAAATGCCAGCATCTGCCACTGCCCTGGACACTGTCACCTGCCTGGGCACCATCAGCATGGCTGGGGCACTTTGCTACCCTGGCTGTCTGCTGCTGCGAACAGCTGCCCTCTCTGCCGGTGCCTAAGCAGCAGGGGAAATCCCCTGGTATGTGGAAAAGCCTGTAAGCCCCAGAATAAGAATTGAGAAATCAGTAGTAGCAGTCTGTTGAGATCAGATTGCTCAGCCTTGCCTTTCCTTACCTATCTTTTTTTTTTTTTTTAACCTCAATTAGTCTAATGTGTCTCCTTTGGTTTTATAAAAAGTGGCTTGAGAAGTTAAAAGTACCAAACTTCAGTAGCTTCACCCATATGTGCTGCGCGCCTCAGGCTAGACAGCACATATTGGTAGCCAGACTGAGAAGAACATTTACCACATTACCTCCTAAAAACTCACTTTATTTTTCTTGTTGAGCTGGCTCCTATCCAATGTGACACTCCAGCGTGAGCCATGCAGTGACAGCAACAGCCTCCATGGAAACACACCAGAGCATGAGGCCAGTCATGGGGTAGAGAGAAAAGGCAGCTCCATCCTTTTCCTTAGTCTGCCACGTTTTTTTCTCTGAACAAGTTTTCTTTTAATTTTAAAACCATAATTAGAAGCACCCCTCCTATGCCATCATGTCTTTGGTCCGTCTGTTGTAGCAAAGCAAAGTTACACCAAAACTGGAAAACCTGGGACTGATGGCAAGGCATCACCATCGCACAGACCCAGCATTAAGGACCTCCACTCCTCTTTTTTACATGCTGGAGCCGGGAAGGGAACCTGTCTTCGCAACCAAGAGATGAACAAATGCAGTTGTGGTGGGTATATGGTGTGAAACTGCCCTGTGGAATGAGAGGCTTTTGTGGGGAGTTCCCTGCTGGCAGCCTCATTGCTGCTGTGCCAGAGGTCCTGTAGACTCAGCGTCTTTTTTCGGTAAAAAGGAGGTAGCAAAGGGAAACAGTATCTTAGAAATTTCCTTGACATGTTTCAGATTCTTACTACCCTCACTTTGCCCAGGAAAAGGTCTATTGGGAAAGGGGTGGATGGAGGGGAGATATTAAGCAAGTTGCTCTCCCAGTAGAGTAACTGGGGAGACTTTAATGGTCAGGAAGTCCTAAGAGAAAATCCCTTGCCATCGTGGCTATCACTACTCCTGCCTCTCCATCATACTGAAAACTCACTCACCCATCTAAAAGCAGCATGCCAAGTTGCCTAATGCCATTATGATATAATTGATGATATAATTTTTCTTTATTATTTCTCTGAATTTTTCCTTTTTTCCCTCCCAGACTGCCTTGAAGTGAATCTCTCAGCCCGACTGTCCACTGTTTGATGCAGTGAATACTAGGTAGCTGTTTGGCATTTTTCCAAGTGTTTGAACATTTCACAGGTGACAGATTAAATCCAGCAAAATTTGCGAGCCTGCACACTGGTGCAAGTGTGCTTAACTCCTAGACACCTGGCGTTACATCCACAGACAACATGACAACACTGTGTTTCACAGCACATCGCTTGTAGGCTCCCAGAAGTGAATTCATACTGGGAAGTGCAGTGTGAAATACCCATTCCGTGTATGTCACAGGGAGAATCAGGTATCTGGGATTCTCCACAGCCAGAGTACTGAGCAGGGAGCCTATTAAAGTAACCAAGAAGAACGACTGAAACCAGACATATAGCACAATTTTCCCCATTCAGCACCTCAGGAGCCTAAGCATGGGCTGCAGGGCAGTAGCTGTATGGAATTGGGAGTCATGGCCTAGGACTCTCTCAAGCTGAACACCTGAGCCCGTCTTTTCCAGGGGCTCAATCAGCTCACATTTTTTTTTTATTGTATGATACGTCAGTACCGTGACAATAATATATATATATGACATGTAATACAACGTGAGTAATAAAAATAATACACAGAAGGCACCTAGGTGATGTATCTCCTACCTCTCTGATGTCCCAGCACCATCCCTTACATTAGGTGTGATTGCCTGAGGGACTGGGATATACCTGACGAAATGTTGACTGTAGGCATTCACATCAGGACGAACCACCCTTGCACCCTCTCTAATGGAGAAAGGTACTCACCTTTAGGATCTGACTCATCTCATCCCAAAATACGTTTGTAAATTTTACTGGCATCACCAGGTATCTGTGCCAAGCGCTTCAGGGGGCATCAAGAGCACACTTGGCTTCAGCGTGGACTCCAGCTCTGTTGACACTGATTTGATCAGTCATGCCTTTGCTGTCCCAAGTGCTTTGGGTATTTGAGGGTAACATCAGGTCACCTAGGCTATTACTGCTCTGAAATCTTTTAGGCTTAACAACAGATCTTTATATTATCTGGCCACTGTTTCCTTAGTTAAATATTCTCACAATATTCTTTGTCCCTGCTGTCTCAGACACACAGGAAAACTAATTGCACAGCAAGCCATCATAAGGGAAACCAATCATCTTGGCTTCCTGAGCGATACTCTGATCCACTGAAATTACTCATTCAAGATCACCAAGGGTTCTAGGACTCCGGTTAACATCCTTCATATCTATTTTCAATGTATGAGATCAGGTCCTGAGATTATGTCAATTTGAATATCTACATAGAGTTAGTGGCCCTGGGCGTGTTTATCAAGCTGGGGATGTGGCCCATGAACTCTGTGTATCTTCCCAGTATCTTTCACAACACTTTTCACCTTTTGTCCTTCTCATCTGTCTGGAATTCCAGGAGATCCTGATCATTCCAGCATCTTTATAGTGCAATATATTAAAAATAAAAATTGTTGGCTACCTTTAAAGAACATTATATCACTTTAAATCACTTACACTACCACAGCAGTACTGCAAAAAATGCCATCTAATTTACATGAAGTCACCTAGAGGTTAATTAGTATATGGAGGTAAATTTCCAAAAGAGTGCACCAGGAAAAAAGCATCGAAAAGCAATTCTTCCCTTAATTGGTTTTGTACACACACCTCTCATTCTATGTTTTACAAATGCACTCAGTAATTTCTGTCTCCATTTTTCTGGGAAGATTGCATGTCAGGTAGAAAGGAAGTCTGTCATTGGGTCTGTCTGAGTGGTTACTTGCTGACCTTTTGTTGTGGAATTGACTATTTGGAAACATTGCCATCACATGCCATCACAATTGCATGGTAGGCACTGCAATACTACAGTCCTGTGCATCCTCTGCAGTGGAACAAAAAAAAAAAAAAATCCCCAGTTATCTTTCTATTTGAATAACTGCTGGGAAATGTTGATAAAAACATCGCATTAAAATGACGTAAAATATTGCACATCCCCAGCTCTGTCCACATTGTGGAATGGAGGGTAGGTGCTCACCAGGCAAGCCCATGAGCCAGAGGAAGAGCATTTAATGTTAGTAGGGAGGGGAAAAAGTGATTATTTTTCTGTTTGAAAAGAAATACTCTGAAGGACCATCAGAAACCGTCCCCAGATGACCAAGGAAGAAGGCTGGATTCACCTCTGACTCTGGTCACCCAGAACTGTGTATTGGCTAAATATCCATCTCTGGATCCTGAGACTACGGTGGAAGACTCCTGTACTCAGCACCAGTGAAGCCTCACCTTTGAATACTGTTTCCAGTTTTGGGGTCCTCACTACAAGGACATTGAGGTGCTGGAGAGTGTCTAAAGATGGGCAATGAAGCTGGTGAAGGGTTTAGAAAATAAACCTTATGAGAAGCGGCTAAGGGAACTGGGATTGTTTAGTCTGGAGAAAAGGGGCTTCAACTAACTGCCTGAAAGGAGGTTGTACCAAAGTGGGGGTTGGTCTCTTCTCCCGAGTAACAAGAGATAGGACAAGAGGAAATGGCCTCAAGTTGTACCAGGGGAGATTTAGGTTGGATATCATGAAAAATTTGTTTACAGAGAGGGTTGTGAAGCATTGGAAGAGGCTGCCCAGGGAGGTGGTGGAGTCCCCATCCCTGGAAGTGTGTAAAAGCCGTGTGGATGTGGTGCTGAGGGACATGGTTTAGGGACCCTGGCAGTGCAGGGTGAACGGTTGGACTTGATGATCTTAAAGGTCTCTTCCAGCCACAATGATTCTGTGATTCTGTGAAGTGGTTATGCTTTTCTACAGGAGCTTTAATGGACACGGTCCAGGTTAATTCAAAGACTGCTTTCAGCAGTAAGAGCATGCACTTCCCCTAAAAAGACCCCAAAAAAATGGTGGGTTACACAACAGTGTTTTAATGAGAGTTTTTAGCCTTAGCATTTACTGCAACTAAATTTTTGCCTGAGCCTGCGTCTTGATAACCTAGAAATTATTAACGATGTCGAGTTTGGCTTTTCAAGTATGAATTAAAAGCTATGTTTTCTTAGGGGCTTTGGAGCTATTTTAATCCCCAAACATGTCTTTCTCTGAAGCAAGTAGGAGAAATCCCTACAGCAGAGTTGAATACCCATAGCAGGCTCTAAAGACTTCAGCTTTATTTTGACCTTTACTGCCAGACTGGTTAGACACCTGACAAAGTAATCCCAATGGTGGAGCCAAGGATCCACTCAAGTTTATGCCAGAAACAGAACACCTGCTGCCCCTGGATGCAGTGTCAAAACCACGGGCACAGTGTGCTGCACAGCCCACACTGTGCTCCTGATCACTCCTACCCTCTATCTGCAGTCTGAAGGTGGTGGCTCCTGCCTCCACCATTGTTCCTTGAAACCTTTGGATTTGTGGTTCTGTAAATGTTATTTCTGGTGAGCGTTTCCACAAAAGCCGCCTAGAAAGCAGACCTGATGCAAACATTTTCATCATGAGGGAGATGTACAGTGGTACAGCCTCTCACATGAAAGTAGATGTTACATTTGTCAGTGCTATTAAGGTAATATTTCCCTTGGTCATGAATAAATCTAACCTTGCCAGGTAACATCCCTGTGTTCATTTCAAAGTTGAAATAATACCAATAATCAACATTGAACTGATTTATTCTATTTTATGTATCCATTATTCTTTATTATTCTTGGTGCCTAAGAAACTGTTCTTTCTCTTCCTTTTAAACAGCTCTTGTCCATTGTTGGTGTTTACAATCTTCTTATTGTTGCTGAGGGTTCTCCTATTCTGTCCCTGTCATCATTTAGCAAAGCTGGATGCATTTCTTTATTTTAATCTTTCTTGAAAAGTCAATCCCTTAATTGGAATCTATGGTTGTGGAGTTTCACCGTATGTCTCCAAGCTAAACACCACTAAGGCTATATTCTTACTAATCGTGCTCAGAGAGAGGACATTTGTTAGTGTTGTTGATGGCATTAGGTGTTTGTTTTTCTTTTATAAAAAAAGACTTTATCTAGGTGAGAGGCAAAAGGCAGAATTCATTAAATCAGATTTTCAAAGGATCAAAGCCTACAAGGCATAGAAAGTGATGATTTTATTGGCTGGGATTTTAAACCAAAATATGCAGAGAAAAACCGAAAAGCCAGGGGTTTGGAAAATGAGCATGTCAAAATCTCTCTCTAAAATACAGATATTTTAAGATTATGCTTGTGAAAGAAGTCTGTCAAATGCTGATCCTCTTGCTCTCCTACCAGCTGCTAATGAGCATCAGAAAATGTGGAAACGCTCCTTGAGTCCTAACCTATCGAATACATTTTGCTAAAGAGGCATTTGGAGATTCAGTGGGAAGACCAGTAATGCCAAAAAAAAAAAAAAAGGCACCTACATAGTCCTTTCTCACCTTTGTCTCCAGTTTTGTTCCCTAATCAGTCTGCATGCAAGTTTTTAGGATGGATTTAGCTCTTCTAGCGTGCAATGGAAGATGAATCAAAGAACTTTTACACAGACATCACAACTGCTTGAGATAAGATTTGATGGGCTTCTCAGTGTGTCATTTCTGTGTACCTCTCAGGGATGTAAATTTGTTACACATGCAGTTGCCCTCCATGGCAGCACACATACTAATCTAGATCGTAAGTGTAGTATTGACCTTCCTGAGGCACGTATCTTTTACTCTGCACATGTATTTACTGTAGCTTGAATATTTCTTATACTAGGATATGTTCCACTTGATTCAGTTCTATCTAAATTAATTATTTCATTGCCCATGACCTAAAAAAGAAGTTTCATTCACTGGACATACCAGGTAAGCTCAGAATGTTTCTGTCTTCTCTGTCGACCGTTTCATAATACAATGATTATAAAGATTGGGTGTGTAGTGTGGCTTCCTCTGCAGTGCTGGTGTTGAATCCTGTTCTCTCACTTTGCTGAGTTAGTTATCCATTCACTTCTCCTGGGTCCTGCATTGTAATTTGCTGCCTACTTCCAGTTTAAAAAGTAGTCCTTTTATATCATTTCTCCATCATTTTGGAAATAAGTCCTAGCAGCTGGGATTTCCTTGTCCTTGCCATGTCAACAACTGTATTTCTCACATCAGTCCGAGACCTGATGTGGTCTTACCCCAGGTGACAATTGCTAGTACAACGCCATAAGACCACAGTTTCATGGCTTGGCTTTGCGAACGAAGATCTGGGAAGGGTTTTCCCCACGCTCACTGCAAGCGATGAGTGCACCCTTCGGGCCTGTGCGGTGGATTTTTTAGGTGAGGCGCAGCATGTGCGGAACTGGCTCCACCCTTTACACCTGAGGTTCATCTGCCAGGGCCTAGCGAGCTTGGACAGTGACAGCGAAGTCCTCGGGTCATAGGTTTGGTTAGAGTGTCCTTCTCTTAGATGATGGATGCCTTACAAGGCTAAACGAGCTCCATCTGCCCGGGTTTGGAGTCAGAGTTGTCCTTCTCCTAGGATGGCTGCCCGAAGGCTAGTGAGCCCATCCTGCCTGTGGACACACTTTGTGTGACCCTTCAGTTGAGACCTGTCTGGCTTGGGAGACCCCACCGGAGGCACATGCCACCACCAGCACAGCTCTCAACCACACAAGAGCACGCAAGCTCCTTCCCCATGGCAAGGGGGTGCCCGTGAAAGAGTCGCTGCTCTACCTCCAGACATCACAGACCCGGGCACGGGGCGGCCAGGGCCTGCCAAGAACAGGAGTCCTGGAGGTCAAGACCACAGTAATGATTTAGCTATGTGGCTAATCACACGCTAGCGTTTGGATCTGTGGCCCAGTTACTGGCACAGATGTTACTTGAGAACAAGTATCTGTTGGGCCATCCCATTTTATGCCTTTGGGGATGCCCATATCTTTCAATATGAACTTCTCATCAGACACAGCCTTTTGTGCCACCTCTAGAGTCTAAACCTCCCTGGAGAGCAACCACTGTCCCATGTCCACATTGTCCATCTCATTCCCCTCTTCCACCCCCCTGTTACAGCTGCTGAGGTAGACCGGCTTTCTCTTCCCTGCTCTCCTTCTGTCCAAGTGACCTTTCCTCTGCCACCTACACAGTGGCTTAACTTGAGCAGCAGCAGCAGCAGAGCTTACTCCCTCTACAAATATCCCCAGCACTATGATTTATGCATTCTTTTGGTATTTAGGAGCTGCAGACTAAAACCCTGACAGTTCAAAAACTGTCTCATTTTCAAGGTGAGATGGGTAACACCAAAGACCCTGAAAGCTGGGTCCAATAGGTTAAGGCCCCTCTGGGAATTTCAGAAGAGGTTGGGCATCTTGTCTGATCAGTCTGGAGCACAACAGGTCTTAGGTGAAAGACATGGGGCATTTCCGGACACCGGGCTGCATCTGAGGCAGCTCAAAACTTTTTTTGAGGGATTTGACATCAGACCAGAATGTTTTGGAAAAGTAAATGTCTAGTGGGTTAGACAAGTGCTGGAGAGTAGGCAGTCTGGATCCCTGGGATTTAGTTAAAGTCCCAACGTAATTTTGAAAGGTGTGTGTGTTGTTCCTAATGCCTGCTCCTAAAAAAAATCTGGTCAAAAATTACATGTGCTAATACCTATATACCTATACACCTATACTCATATACCTACTGACTTCTATTTTTAACAAAACCCCTTTATTTATCTGCATGACTAGATGATGTGTCTGCATCAAAAAGCCCTTGGCATACAATTCACCACTGTGCATTGTACACTGCAGCTCCATCCCAGGCCGGGGTGCCAAACGCTCTGAAGTTCGGCCATCCTGGTACTGTAAATGGGGAGATTCATTCCTCCTGTGTAAACAGGAGACAAACTAACTTACAGGTAGCAGAAATGAAATACAAACTAGCTTACAGAAATGAAATACTCTTAAAAGAGTAAAAGGCATCTGTAGAAGGAAGAAGCATCTTTTAAAAGCTTGAAAAATATTTGAATTAAGCAGAGAACAAAATATTTTTAAATGATGCAACACAAAACAGTCGCTGACACTCCTACTGAAATGTGACACTGGTTCCAGGATGTTCAGGCACTCCTGCTGGGACAGATAATCTGCATTTAAATTATGAGGTTCAGCCATATGCCTGGCCGGGAAATGAAAAGGTTGCAGTGATAGATACCACCTTGTGCTTCTGCTGTTGGAGTCTTTCATCCCGCACAGTCACTCTCACGCTCCGTGGTCTGTTCCAAGAGAAACTCTCTTCCGGTTAAATAATATCCAAATGTCTCCAGGGCCCGTTTCAGAATCAAGCAGTCTCTTTTTCTTTCAGAAACTATATACCAAATCTTTGGTGGGATCAAGCTTTTGACTAATATTCTCCTCTGGTTATTTAACTTGTAATAACTTATCAATCTAACCCATGCAACTTTTATTTTTGATTTAGGCTATGATGTGTGTTTGGGGATTTGTGCTGTCCAATTTAGAGAAAAGTAAAACTTCCTCATTTACAAAAAGTGTACAGCCTGCCTCCCCACTCTTGTGTGTGTGCATATGAATTTTAAAACCAGAGAGCATATAATTCAAGTAATTTTTAATATTTTTTCCCATCTTGTATTAATACTAACCTGATTAGCCTTTGCCATTGTCTTTCAGTCAGAAAAACATGTTTTTGTTGCACCTTCAAGTCAAAGCCACATCTTTGTAGATGCTGGATGTGTTCTGTAATGGCTCTGATTTTACTTCTTTTAGATTGAAAGAAATTAATATTATAATATTTCCAGTAATTTAGTTGCACATCCTGAACAAAAATAGAATTAATTGCTGAGAAAAACCTCATTTTTAGAAATATGAAGAAGAAACAATAAAACAGCATAAGAACAAAGATGTCTGAAATATAGAGCCTTTTCCCACATTTTCAGTGTGTTACTGGTTTTGGACTTTTTTTTTTTTTTTTGACTTCTCACTGCACATGGCTTGTGTTTCAGAAACAGAGCATAATGCTGGCTTAATGATTTGATGATGGTTCCATTGATTGGTAAAGGCATAACTGAGGTTTAGAAATCTGGCCACTGTACTCTTCAAATCAGAAATAATCCCAGAATTTATAGTCTTCATTGCAACCCTTGGAGGCAATCAGCGACGATGCTCTGCTCAGCATCAGCATCTTGATGCTTGTAATTTGATGGGCATATTTTTAAGCTACACGTCTCGAGCTGAGCTGAAAACCAGTGCTCTTCAGAGGAAGAATCTGCTTGTGAGGACTTCAAGGGATGACACTAATGCAATGCTTTCCAAGGAAACTTTGTGGAAAGGTGAGTCTGCACATGACTGAGACCGAGGTCAAAAGAAGCCTTGCTGTGGTCTAATTTCTATCTGTCCAAGCCCCTTGCTGTGGTTTGCCCTCCCCAGTTTTGAGCCCCTGCTATTGGACTGAGCTCCTGGCTGATCCCTGGCCAAATCAGTGTGGCATGAAGAGC
>NW_010398297.1:3531-3741 GCF_000710305.1 Buceros rhinoceros silvestris | reverse complement strand
AACCAAGGTTTCTGCACTCTTATCTCGTCGTCAGCTGCCTGCCCAGAGCACCAACCTTGGACACGCCTGCCAAGAACCCTGTTATCTGAGTCCTTTTCTTTCCCTGTTTTATTTTCCTTTTCCGTTTTCCTCAGTCTGTGCCTATATATATATAGTAGAGTGTAAATGTATGAATTTATTGTTTATTAAAAGTTTGTTTCAGTTCCGAAT
>NW_010398297.1:0-3070 GCF_000710305.1 Buceros rhinoceros silvestris | reverse complement strand
TTGTTATTACCTCAGTCCCTCGACCCTTAACAGCTCCTTAATCTTTGTAGGTAAGACAAGTGGTGATCAAAGTCCAGTTAATGAATGACACCAATAATTCTTCTCTCTGAAGATACAATTACTTCATTGTTCTCCTACACGCGACAGAGGGTTTCAAATACGTGGACGCACTATGCCCTCACAGGAAGTTAAAGGAAGTTGTTAAGCTTGCTTTGACATTGCAGTTCGGGCTGTCAAAAATGGGTAAGCTCTACTGCCTTGGATTAGAAGTAAGGAAAACTCTTTCTCTGTGCTACCCCATCGTACATACAGATGTGCTTTCTCAAATAAGCATCAGAAAACCATCACTTCAGAAGTACATAACGCACATAACGCAAAACTTTCACCTCCACATAATTTTAGGCTGCCTTGAGAAGCACTACAAAATGAGCTGAAATGTATCAATGACTGTTGATCAAAACAACAGAAGTCATTTGTCAGTCAGGTAAACAGATCCACCATAAACTTCTGATATAAAAAAAAACAGTTAAAACTTATTTTGCCACTACTAGACCCTAGTAAAACACCTTAGATTTATTGAGAATCAAAAAATAAATCCAATCCAGATTAAGAAATACTATTCGAACTAGCAAATACTACTGCTCTATTACATTTTCCTAAAAATTCTCTTGCAGATTATTGTGCTGCTTGTAAAAACCAAACTTCAAAGAGATTCAACATATGGTTTGCAGATCAGATAGTTCGCAGCTTCGTAGTTAGAGGGTTTGTTTTGATTTTAAGAAACAACTTATACTTCATATATCACATTTATGAACGGGCATAGTCCTAACCATCTGGTATGTAAGCACAGTCTAATTTTTTAACCTTATCCAGCCCAGTCGATATGTTACTGTTTTTCTGTTGTCAATTTATGAAGCTTTCATTAAAAAAAACATCCATCATTCACGTAGTTAACAAAGCCTGGGATAGGAGGGGAATTCACCAAACAAGAGTTTTGGAGAAAACCTGTGGTTATTGTAGTCATGGTAGTCACTCCCTGGAGTAAGTTCAGCTTTTTTTTAATTATTAAAGCACATTAGAGAAGGAAGTCAAGTCCACAAAAGCAAATCAGTTATTTCTATTCTTTTCACATGTGCAAACCCTGAGTAACAACTGAGAGGGAACACGTTCAACAGCTCTAGTGCTTGAAAACAAGGAACTCTAGAGAATAACCTGCCTTTAGATACTCATGTGAGTATAGTCGCATCTAGTAGCAGTTACCAGTGCCCCATTCACTCCAGTAGGACTAAGAGTTTTTCATGATATAGAATTTCATCTCCTCTCCATCATTTCCGGTGAACTAATTCAGATTAGAGAAATCAATGATACATATATTAGCTTCATAAAGAATTAATCTTTGTTTCTGGGTATGGTTGTGAAGTTTTGCTGGACAAAACAACTCATAATCCATCTGCATTTATGGCTCAAATCGAACATCAGCATCTCCAGAAACTAAATCCCAAAACATCCACAGGTGTTTGGTACACCAAGGCACAGCTATGGCAGCATTCATCTCATGTCAAAAAATAATGATTTTCCACATGAGGAAACTCACATTTCAGAAAACACTTCATATTTCTTTTCAACCCTGCTAAGTCCTATTAATTATTAACTTTCTTGGAGTAGCTTGTGGCAAGACTTAAAAACTTGACTTAAAATTTAACTCTTACTACATTTCAGAGCTCTGTTATCTTCTCCAGAGGTTACTTCTTAGTGCAGTTAATATTTTAGAAATGTGAATATCTTATCTGTCTGAAATTGCCTACTTACTAGAAACAGGTAATAATTTCCAGCAGCAGAAACCTAGGCGTTGCCAGCAGGATTTGTCATGGAAAGTTCTATCATGAGAGCACTATGTGTTGCTTCATTGTCAAAGAGGGCTGTAAGCATAACCAGATGGAGAGATCTACTAGAAACCCCTCATTATTTTCCTTTCTCAAAAAGCATTTATTGTGGTGGCAGTTTAGCACCCAGTTACCCAGCGATCCTGGTGGTAAATCTATTTTTGTGATGAAATGGCCTTGCAATACACTTCTGTAAAGTGCCAGCCCCAGGCATCAGTGAGCTCTGAGCTCAGTCTCAGATTCAATGAAAGCAAGGGCAAAAACAGTTGTGTTAATACCAAGCATGCAATAAATCTCCTTAGGAAGTCCTCAAACTCAGAATTACTGTCATAACATGGCAAAAGGAGACAGCACAGAAGGAGATACATGAAGAAATAACCTCTGGAATATCTGCTAGTGTTTACCCAGTTTTATTCTCCTCCTGTAGTTTTATAGGCCCTATTAAGGAGGAAGGAGAAAAAAAAAAAAAACCCACACCAACTTTCCATTCCCTCACAACAAACCTCTTCCAAATTTTGCCTTGCTGTCCTTCAAATCTATCCAAATGATTGGTGAGGCAACTTTGAAACAGGGAAAAACTGTGCCGCAGCACAATGTCATTGTTACCTGCAGTAAGGTAAACCAACCCTAGTTTGAAAACAAACCCTCGACAAAGCCAAGAGGGTGGGTAATAGAACAGAAAGGGAAAATAACAGCCCATTAAAGAGGTTCGAAAGATTGTTTCATTTTAGTATCTTGGAAAGCTGCTGGTATGTATCCAAGCAAGTTTTGCTTGTATATATATGAAGCTGATAAAGGTTATACCTACAGTGTATGAACACTGAAAAAACTGTCGGTTGCTTGGAAACTTCATGTATAGGTTCTATCAGGCTCTAAAAATCTCTATGATATAAGCAGACTTAAATAATTGTATTTTTTTTTAAAAATAAACTGAATAGTAAGAAAAAATTAAAGCCAGAAACTACAGTACATAGTTGAAGCCCAAATTTAAGATGTTTGCTCAAAAAAAGTGTCACTGGTTCCATGGTAAAACACATTTAAAGGAAAGCCAAGAAAAAAAAACATCTTCTGTTCAGTGGTGGACGGGATGACCTGCAGATTGCTTCTGCAATTTTGCAACAAGCGGTGGGCTGAGAGTGGTGGGCTGCCTATATGGCATAGAATCATAGAATCGTCTGGTTGGAAGA
>NW_010398296.1:23716-36044 GCF_000710305.1 Buceros rhinoceros silvestris | reverse complement strand
TTCCTTTCTCTGTGTCTCCTCAGTCTAAACTCGAAAGAAACTGTCACGGTCTTTGTTTTGATCTCTTTGTTTGTTATTGTTTTGGTTTTTTTTTTTAAACCAACTTCCTCGGTTAAGATTGTACAGAGGTTCGTTTGGTGAAGCGCCTTAACGCTGCCCTCTTTCAGAAGACCACTTGACCTCTAATATTTTAAAATACCGTAAAAGCTATTCACCTGCATGCTGGGAAGAAAAATAAGTTGTTTTAAAATACTTAAAACGGTGTTCTTTTCCGTATAAGAACCCAGGTAAATAGGTTTAGAGAAAAAATCTTGAAAGTTGTGCTAAACCTTTCTTAAAAAAAAATATAGGAGACTTTAAAGAAATGAGCTAGTTCTAAGTATTTTAAGTCCTTCAGCTGATAAATTAAATTTTATATTCTAAAATGACATTGTGTGAAGGTAAGCGATTAGAAAATAATTGATAACACTGTAAATACTCTTCTCTTGCATGTAGTGTGTTTAACCAGCTTGCAAAACAAATCCTTTTAAAAATACTAAAGAGCTGATATATTTACTTTAGATGCAGGAGAAATATTTTCAGTTTAATACCTCATAAAGAGAGGTATTTTCATGCTTTTTTTCAAAGTACATTATTTTTACAGGGAAAGTAAAACGTATCTGCTTATGTTTTACTTCGGAAAAAACTTGGACTAAATTTGCAATGTAGCTTTCATGGAGATTTTTGAGTGTCTGTATATTATACTTAGAAATAAAACTCTTAAGACAAGCGTAACTCAGACTGGTGTATGGAACAGTGCTGCCTTGTTTGCACAGAGTGTTTTGTAGCTTTCTCTTCAGGTTATTGCTTTATTGATGCAGTGCTTTAATACACTTTTCCTGAGCAGTGAGTGCTAAGACTTGGTTATCTCTGAAACGTGAAAAATGGTCTGGGGCCTGATGGAAAAGCATGGGAAGTGCTGTTCAGGGAGTAGTCTCTTTCACCTTTGGATTTTGTGTTCTATTTCGTTTCGTGTTTCTTTTATTTTTATTAAGGTTTCAGCATAGGATGAACTCGTGTCTGTGACAATAGAAGTGTGTTATGGGGGGGGTGTGTGTGACTGGAGGTTTACATACAGAGTTTTAGGTGTGCGGTCAGTCCCCAGAAGAAGCAGGTACAGTCTTAAGGAATGTTCCTGAGGTTTTTGTTGCCTTATATTTTAGGAAGGGAGTACGCAGAGCAGGGGACGCTGGCAAAATTGTCTTTCTAGGGACGGTTCCAGGGTTAGCAGCTCTGTCAAGTGCCGAGTGCCAGCTCTGTTACTCGGAGGTTTATACAAAACATTGGCCTATTTCTCGAGTTAAAAAGGCTTGAGGTGTTCGATGCTTTAGCTCATTGTGAGTTGTTTCACATAAGGTCATTTGTTGTAAGGAAGCTTTACACGTTTAAGAAAAACATTGAACTTTATTAATTCAGCTGACATGTTGTCAGTTCTTGCCTCCGAATAGTTTCGAGTATTCTGCGTGGTTTTGGTTACCCTTTTTGATTGGAAAAGCAGTTTGAGGGCTCTTGAATTCTAAAACTTTTTGGAATTAAAAGAATCTGTATATCCAGTGTTTTTAAAAGTTTATTCTCGAACTGCCGAATGCTATTTAATCTTAATTTTCTTTGGCTGTGTGAAACTATCAGTCTTCTGTTTTGGCTTCGATATTTATAGGATTAATTCTGCAGTCATTGTACTATGCTTATCTTTTCAGTTCATTATCTCTAAATTAGATGATATAGATTAAAAAATGGATTTCAAGAACTGGATTCAATTAGCAGTTTTTCAGGATGTAAACGTTAAAGGTTTAGATGGAAAACATTGTTTTGACTGACTGGATAAATGACAGGGTAGTGTTTGATGTGAGTCCAAGAACTGATCTGGAGCTAGTGCCCAACTTCTCAGTCCATCTTGAGGAGCCAAATAAAATATTTAACCTAGGCCTCATTTTGCAAAAAAGGTTGATTCTTTGTTGGGACCTTAAGAAAGTTCTGAGAAATGTTTGGCATACCTTTACACTAAGTGTTTAACAGTTTATTTAGGTCTGGGTTCCATAACAGAGAAAAACCACAGCGGTGGCATACTTCTAGTAAGTTTTTATTTAGTTTACACTGCATCTGTGTTATACAGTTCTTATAAAACGTTATTCTTTTGCTCCTAGGTTTAGTCGTGTGTTGTAAATATCACTCGAATCTTTGGTGATACGAATGTCAATGCATTTTGCACAGTCTTGCACTAGAAAATCACTTGGGCAATTGTTAAAATCCACAGACTGTGCCTTCCGACGAGACTTCACGTCTCGTGTGAGGTGTAAGTGCTTGTTTCTGATTAAAATGGAGACAATGTACTTTGGGTTAGCTAAAGCCCGGAATTGCATTAGTCTTCTCCAAAATTTGCCTTAGCAGCGTTTAATAGCATTTTAGTCCAGGGAAGCTGCAGTGTAAGGAAAGCTCCTTCAACACTGACATTTTTGCCACCATTATATCTGTTCCTATCCTGAGCACACCGGAGTTGTACAAAAGCTGCAAGTGAAGTCATCCTCTTCCGAGCTTACTGTGATTTTTCTCAGTGTAGTGTTGAATGTGTGGATTTGTAAGTAGACTATGCTCAGGCAGAATGTATTATTCTTTCTTCCACTCCCCATGTTGAATTGCATTCATCTTATATTCTTAAAAAAAAAAAAAGAGAAATGACTGTTGATTTCAGTATGTCCTGATGTGTGAATTATCTCATATTGCAGTAGTTACATTTGACTGCTTTCACTTACAGTACCACTGACAGTTATCTGAGTGAAGTCCATCGGGCTGTTTTTATGGAGTAGAAAGATATATTTTAAAATCAGTTTGAAGAGTGAAAAACTACATGGGCACTAGAATATATTGAGTTGAATAAAGGTTAGTGCATGGATTTATTTAGTTCATATTTTGTGTCAGAATTGTTAACAAGGAGAGATAAAACTGGATACAACTGGACTGAGCTGGAAGAGTGTTGTTGGTGAAGAATCAGAGGTAGGCCTGAAGAGTTGTTAGATCTGGTTTTTCTCCTCCTTAGATTTCAGGCTTCCTGGCAGAATTTGCTAATTAGGGAAATAAAAGCCCCGGGTCTTGTGGTGTAGAAAACGGACAGTGTCTCACCTCCTGTTGGACTGTCTCTCGTGTTGATTTTACTGTCTAGTCATTCCTTACAGCTCAAAGGTGGGGCCATGCTTCACTGTAAGGTTATAGTTGGAGGAGGAAGGTGCTACTTTTTTTTAGCGGTTCCTAGAAACTCCCATGCTGCTAATAATATTTTTCCAGAAAGACACATATTATTTTGAAAAAGCCAGAATATTCTCGACTTTTGCAAAAGAGTGTGGAATATCTATACCTGTTTTTTTGCAGTTAATAAATCTAACAGTTAAATTAATACAATCAGAAGCAGTGCTTAACCCAAATCCTAATTTCTCATTAGTATTGTTAGAAGCAGGACTGAAGTTTATGGACAGCAGAGCCTTGTTGTAGGAACTGATAAAGTAGCTACCTGTATTATTAAGTAGCAAGGCTGTGATTTCACACTTGACTCAAACCTTAGTGTCATTTTAGGTCAGTTAAATATCTGAGAGCTGTTTCTTTTTATTCTTTGTAGTCCCTGGCTTCATTTCTGGGCCTTACCTTGTGTTGACTCCAGCAACTGTGTAGCTATGTGGTAAGCTGAAAGCTGATCCTACCAACTAAAAGATGGTTGGTGGTTGGTTTTTTTTTTTTGCATTGAAGGAGAGGGATGCACCCAAGAAGCTGAGAAGGAGGCAAGACTCCCTCTTTTACCAGCAGCCTATAGTTAGACAGGCTTTGGTCAACAATAAAACAATGGTGTTCATTCATGTAAGGTGTATTTGACATAATGACACATAACTTACTAAAAACTAGTACTTAAGACATCAGAATCAATAAATTACATGGTAGGTGGATTAAACTGGTGCAGTCATAACAAGGTCAATAGGCATGTATCTAATCAGGGATTGATGGATGCTCGGCTCGATATTTTCATTGAAGTATGAAGTGTGTGTGTATATATATGCTTATAGTATATACAGTATATAGTTATAGATATTTCAATACATATAAATCAGTTGTGCATCACACAGATGCCAAAGAATTGTAATAAACAATGAAGCAGCTGTATGGAGCAGCCTCAACTGCTTGTTTCGATGGTATCGGCTTTATGTCAGAGTTTTATTCATCTAGATATAAAATTAGGTGTCTGTGTTCAAAATGGGCTATTGTGGCAAGGAAAAGATCAAAAAGGATTTGGGGGAGGAAATCATAGTGGGCAAACAGAGAGGAGCTCCAATTAAAAGGGCAAAAAGGCCCAATGTTCATCTTTGGTTGTAGAATTGGGAAAGTGTCAAGCAGAAGCTAGTAGAGGATTTACGTGTGTAGGTAACATATGGGACATATGTAGGAGACATATGGGAAATCTGCAGACAGTCCTAATGTTAGCGTTTGAAAAAATAAAGCTGTTGGGGGCGGGGGGAAATAAAAGAGAAATCCTGGGGATGGAAAAACAGTGACCGATTTTTAGAATTGTACTTTTCAGTTACATATAAAGAGTTTAGCTGTCCCGTAATGTCTGTCTGCGTAGCCTAACTTGGCTGAGTAACTCGGTGAGTGGTGACAAATTATTTTCTATTTCTTTTTTGTTTGCTAATCACAGAAAATCTGGTCAGGTCCCAGATGAAGACATTTTATCTTTATATCCTTAAGGTGAATGGGTTGATCCCTGAAAGAAGACAGCTTTTAATGTGTTGTTGTGTTTTATCTCATGGCCTTTGAAGTGTGTCCTTGCTTCACCGTCTTACTTAAAATGACATCTCGACATTGGGCAAGACCTTTCTCACGGGTGTTTAAAAAGGTGGATCATTTCTTTTGGCGTCTTCCCTCCTCTTATCACAGTAATGAGATGACCTGACTTCTGACTTGGCTTAATGGCACGAGCACGTTACTATGCAGGCTATTACATGTGTGCTTTAATATATAAAATACGAGTGCTCGTGACATGTGCAATGACTGACATCATTCCAGTGACTTCTGAGAGGCTAGTAAAGATTAATCTCAATGATGTTAGACAGCCCTTAAAAAAGTAGCTACTGTGCATGTTTGCTATTAGCAAAGCACGTTTCCTATTGGGGACAGAGGATCAAAATCTTGAGGGATGTTTGGCAACAGCATATTCAAGGAAGCAAACTGTTGACTTTTTCTTGCTGCTTAAACTTTCAAGGAAAGCATAGATAAGAATGCTTGTAACTTTGACGAAATCTTCATCTGCAGATAACAAAGCTCGGGACAAAACTGGGTAAGCATTATCATCTGAGGTTGAGTGGGGAGACTGATACAGGATGGAGAATAGACATGCTCAAGATCATAAAAAGGATAAACCAGGTAGAGCTGGGATTTAGAGCCACTATCTTTTGACTTTCTGCCTGTGGTCATTGTTTCTCTTGAGTTTAAATCCACAGAAAACAGTTCTGTTTGGGGCCTTCTGAGGCTGTGCATTTGGGTTGATTCAGGTTCAATTCTCTCTTAGGTACCATATTTGTGTTGCACTCTCTGCTGTATTTTAGCATCCTGCAGATTCTTGGCAATTACTTTTTTTCTACTTCAAAATACTTTTTTTGCTGTTGCTCAGGCAAATGAGGCCAGGAGGACTGATATCCCCCAAAGTGATCAAAAAGTATTGCCTAGATGAAGTGTTACTCACATTTTCAGAATTCTGAAAGTGAAAGAAAAAGTAGCAGTATGTGGCTGTATCCTGTTGTTAATTCTCTGGAATGACTCTTGGCCAGTACGTGTTAAACACAACTTAAAAGGCTTGTTTTCTTCCGTAAGGGAGAGTTACTCCAGCCATAGCTTTGGTATTGTCAGTGTGAACTGGTGCAATGTGTCCTTTCTGTAGTGAATTCATTTCAGTTGTTTCAAATATGCAGAGCATGTACAGACTATGTAATTTACAGGTCACAGTAAAAATATGTGTCCAGATTCTACCATTTGTGCTTTAATTAGCGTGTGTGATGCCATCTTGCCGCAAACATTCGAGTGACAATGCCGTAGTGAAGCTTTCCAGCCTGCAGCACCTTCTTTCAAGATGCACACATCCCCCTGATCCATCCCGCGCTCAGATGGAGGAGGAACACATCCAAGTTAAAATCAACCTCTTCCTCTCATCCCCCTTCTTCTTTTTAACTGGTTGTGGAGGAGGACTGTTGTGGGTTGACTGCTGTGTGTGAGTGAGTGGTGGCCTCAGTCAGGCTGGTGTTTGTAGAAGAGCAACCTGTTTTTGTGGGGTTGGGGGTTGTATCTTGGCTGATCACATGAAATAGTTTTAAACAAGTGGCATTTTCATTCTGCCTTGACCCAGATTTTGATATTACTGATGGAGTTAAATAGAATCATAACTAATTGTATCTGTAATGATACTTCTGTTTAACATACCTAGTTGATCTGGAGTTTCTATATACACGCATACATAAACTAAATTACAGATGCAGTTGTGCTTGTGTTCAATTGAAGGTGGGAATCTGCATCAATAATTTAGAGGCATTTTCTGAAAACTTAAGGCAGTTTGGTGGTTTCTTTATCATACAAATAGAGAACAGGCTGTGCACTTCTGAAACTGTATATGGTAAAACATCTGCTTTGTGCGCATCACAGGATGTGAGGAAAGTGGATGGAGTGTTCTTAATAAAAGTTCGCTGTTTCATTTTGGTAAAAGGTAGAGTACCACCTTCGGCAGTTATTTTTTTGTGGAAAACGCATCCATGTACTAAAATGAATCCTTTTTTATTCTTGATGAGCAAATAAAGATCTTATCTGGGTTAAAGCACTTATAAACATGGCTGGTTTTAAAAAAAAATATCCTTAAATGTGCAAAGAAACTAAACATGTCCATATAAAATACATAGGATTACTTTCATACATAACTGCCTGGCATTAGAAATTCAGAGCATTAATTGTGCTAGGCATTTAGGTGTCCTTACGGCAGATCTGAAGATATTAGGTGTTTCTCTTCCTCATGCTCAAATTAATATAAATACTTTAAAAAACACAAAACACACATTGCTGAGTACTCCACTGAAACGGAGATGAAGGTCCTGGTCCTCCCCACTGGAGAGCACTTGCTCAGCATTACTCATGGCGGAATTAAAAACAACTGGCTTCTTTAAGGCTGGAACCGCAGTGTATGACACATTAATTGACCAAACTTTAAAGAAGGGTGTAATGCATGTTAAAGCAGGAATTTCCTAGGTCTTTTCTTTACAGGATTCTAGTAGAAAGTTCAGAAATGCTTTATGCTGCT
This sequence comes from Buceros rhinoceros silvestris, assembly GCF_000710305.1. Taxonomy (NCBI): domain Eukaryota; kingdom Metazoa; phylum Chordata; class Aves; order Bucerotiformes; family Bucerotidae; genus Buceros; species Buceros rhinoceros. The sequence goes on along the minus strand of NW_010398296.1, from coordinate 28,690 downwards.
ACTGCAGAAGCTTCTTGGTAATGGAAGCCTGTGAACAACTGTAAACATTTTAAGTGCCATCTTCCGTAATTTCAAATGGATCGTGTATGGGGCATTTCTAAATACCTAACTAGCAATTCTGGATGTTTGTTAAAGCACATGGTGTTGGCGAACAGAGTCCTCAAGTGTATATATCACACATTGTTGGAATAAATTCTTCGTTATATTTGGATGTGTGGAGTAGGGAAAATTGCTGTTGATCTCTGGTCAAGCTAATTAGTGCCGCTGCACCAGGGAAATGCCCCTGTGTTCTTACAGAAGCCAGTGTTCCCTGTAAGTTCAAGGTGCCATGCAATATTTCCAGTTTGCCTTAGATAGCTGGGTAGGTACTTTTTATCAAAAAGTTAAAGAGAGGGTTTAAATCTTTATGATCATACTAGTGCAGGAGTGGCCAAGATTTATCCCAAAGTTGTGATGTCCTGTAACATTGTGTCCCTTTTGCCAAACTCGTTCTTTGCAATTTCTCCTTCAGAGCTGGGTCAGAGAATTGTTTAAAATGCTGTTGGTTTCTGCTTTCTTCTGGAAAAGAGAAGGCTCATAAGGAAAAAGTGACTTGCAGTAATTTTCAGTAGAACATGTGTCATGCCTGGCTTGTCATAAAATAAGATATTCTCCCTCTTCCTTGAGCTGTTCCTGGAGTTTCGAATGGTCTCCCAACACCTGTCTTGCACAGAGGTGGTAAAAGGAGGTTGAAGTTTCTGTAGTCCCATCTACCAGAACAGACAGTACAGCTTTTTGGTTCCCTTTTCTAATGGCAAGTGGTTGTTCTGCCTGGAGAGGTACAATATGTTTCTATTTATCTATGTCTCCCTTGCTTCTGTGCCAAGAGATCCTAAAGAAATTTCTGTTCATTTGTGAAATGTGAATTGGCATTGTGAATATGTGCCTCGGATTTCCTCATTACAATATTTATCATTTTTCCTGAAAGTTCCTTTCCTCTGGTGGATTGTTCATCCTGCAGAATAAGTCAGCTATTTCCTGTGTATCAGCATAATGTAACTTCATCTGTGCCGGGTAGTACTTCGGACCCATTCAAAAGATTTCTATTTTTTATGAGCTTATTGAAATTTAGAAACTTTACTGTCTACATTTAAACACTTGTTCCTAGTGTGATCCGAGATGAGATGCACTTGTTCTGCACCCACCCTGCGTCACTGTGGTGGAGCAGCAGTAAATGAAAATGTAATTTGAACACAATTTTGAATTGCTTTGTCTGACCAGCTTTGCTTTTTATTCGCTGTCGGTGGAATTTATAACTCTAGTTGAACTTGTAAGACCAAGTTGGAGCTCCTAACACCAACTATAGTTAGCATTCCCCATTATACGCCTGTCTTTTCAATTGCTGTTAAGCAGCCTGGTAACATTGAAATTTTTCATGCTGAGCGGCTAAATCGGGCTGAATTTATTTTGGGAAGATTCTGTTAAAATTCAACCAGTTTCAAGAAGGGTATTAAAATTATATTGCTCATCTTTTCAAATTGCTTTGTTCCTGTGAATCCTTTATTCCTGGGCCTGAACACTCTCAAATAGGGACGTGATAATAGGCAGATGTCTCCATATGAGCCAAAGAAGAACTAGTGCATGGTTTAACAAATGGCTGGGGACAGGATTTGATCTTGTCCTGTTAATGCTGAACGCGGCAGCGCGCTCCCCGTGTGAAGAGAGATAATAGCTGCAATGCAGAGGGTTCAGGTGTTGGATGAGGGTGGAGAAAGGAGTGACCTGGAACAAGAAAAAGTCTGGGGCAAACAGGTGGGTGGTGGGGGCTGCTTTTTGGCAGGACAGGGTGCTGGGGATCTTTTGGTACTCAGACTGTAGTGTTGCAGCAATGAACATGACTTGGGGTCGCGGGGGCAACCTGGAATCTTGTGTTTCCAAACTTTTTAACACTTGGCTTTGTAACCAGCGAGTGCAGTTGCTGCACTTGCCTTGTTATTGTAGTGATTTGAGAATGCTACCTGGGAGAAGTTGTCATCTACAGCAGAGGTGCTTTGTAAGAATTGAAGATGTGTAACAAATGCAAAGAATGTAAGTGGTAGAGGACAGAAGTTTAAAAACAAACAGGAAGAAACACCCACCCCAAAATTTCTCCTACCTGTTCCTTTGTTCCCCATGTTCATCACCTTGATCCCATATAGAAGAAGTAGGGAATTAAGGGCTGACTTCTAAGTGGCTATGATTCATAACATCATGCTAAGAACAGTTTGCATATAAGATCAGGATTACTTCTGACATGTAGAATAGAAGAAATTCTTCAGCTTTCAGCGAACTTGAGAATATTTTTTTAAATAAAACCTTCATTCTAAGGATCATTCATTCATTAATATTTTCTTGCTCTAAAAGGGTCAGAAGACTTTCTGTTAAGTAATATGTTATAATAATTGAATTACTTAGGTTTTTAATGTTTCCTTGGCTAATTTACGTGCCATCGATTCACACAGGTTTTGGAGTTACAGTTAATATTTTTTCAAATAAGTGTTACCTGCTATTGGTGAGTTGCATGAAAGACTTGACCTTTTAGAGTCGATACAAGTACATTAAGTATCAAATGGACAGAGAAGGCTATGGCAGTGGTTGATTGTGTACTCTGATGGATCTTGCAGTGTATGTAAAGGTTTCTCTGTAGTCGGGGCAGCCAGCTGATTTGACTTGGTTTGTGCCCCTGCCCTTGTGCAGGAGCAGGTTGTTGTGTTACTGTGCTTTGTTTATACTGAGCTGCCTGTGCTGTGAAAAACTTCCATCTTCGAGCTCTCCCTGTATTACACACAGGAGTCTGCAGAAGAGTTTAAGCGGTGAAGAAACCGATCAGAACTTAGGTGTAGTGAGCAGCAGAGAAAGGCATCACGTTGTATTTGAAGTTTCCTTTAGGGGACTAGTCAGAAAGTGGCTTTATGTTCTAAGGTGAGGGGAAGTTAGGAGAGCTCTCAGATGTACGATTTCTTTAGTCAACTAAAAATACATGATCTGATACAGTGTGAAATGGCAAGGTTTCATTTTAAGTAAACTTACACTTAGTATTTCCTAACCATGAAGAAGAGAGCTTTTTAAACTGTTTTCATGTTTGTACAGTGCTATTCATTGATGCTCCCCCCCACGCCCCCGAAGTTTGATACAAGGCCGAAACAAAGCCTGCTCCTATGAAGACTTCTTTTCCAAAAGCTGCTCATTTTCACACCTTCTTGAGCTTTGGGCAGTTATAAAAGCTATTAGACACTGGATTTTCTTTTTTCGGCTCATCCCTTTTTTCATGATTTAAGGTCTGTGAAAGCCCTCTGCTTCCCAGGGAGTTCAGGAGGCCCTGTGATGTGACTAGAAGTCATCCAGAGCTAGTGGTCTGTTTCTTTTTCAGATACATACTACATGCATCACCTTTGTGCTGAAATAAATGTTTATCAGCCTAATAGTGAGTTGCTGGAGTTTGAGAGGCGAGGTGTACCTTTGTTGTTTTAAGACTATTAAATAGCAATAGAATAGAGTACAGTTTCCATCAGATAGGGTGTTAACTCCATTTCATGGAATTACCTTTTTCTAACACAGTTTTTTGTTATTTGAACACAGACATGTTTGGGGTTTTTTAAAGGCCACGTTCTCTTCATTGTATTTGGCTGTTTTTTTAACTTAACTGCAGTATTTACAATATAGTTATTTTTGTTATAGTGAACTGTTTTATTGTTTCAGAAGTGAATGAATCATATACTCTGGGTTATTTTTTCCTGGCAAATAATTTTCTTTAATTATTACTCAGGGCTAGCTTAAACTGTAGAGATGAATAATACTTGAAATACAGTATCTGATTCATCATTTCAAGTGTTACAACGAAAAACCTTGAAAAAATATATATATAGATCTTTTGGGTTGCAAGAACACCACCTTTACAGGGGATTAGACTGGCTATGGAGCTGTGGGAGGGCAATGAGATAATACTGCTTCGGAATTCTGTTACTTGTTCTGGCTGCATCTCCTTTTCCTGAAATCCCAAGATCTTGTTCTGTTGCCTTTCCTCTGTCCCACCTGGAAGAACCGGGATGGTTCTGCAGCTGAGGTCGCAGCAGGTGGTTCCAGATTGGTGCCCCCTTTGCAAGGGCAGGGTGGTTGCACCAGGTGAGCAGTTACTGGGCTGGGATAGGGTGAGGACATTCTGCAAATCCCCAAAGAGTTGCTCTGCTTGCCTGCAGATAGGCGTGGCCTGGATGTAGGTGCATCATAGCAAACTTTGCACATAGGTTTGCTACACCACTGCCCACTGCTACAAATCGGTTTTTTCCCAGTACCCGTAAATTTCTTGCATTTTGCTTCCCCTTGTTTTAGGAACGTGCTATAACTTCCCTCATTCATACCAGGTGTTAGCAATGCTATTTGTGCCCTTTCCAGCAGTCCTCTCTGGTCGATGGTTGAGAAGCAAATGTGGAGTTTGTGCTCTTGATTTCTCATTTATTTTACAATTGTTTTATTTTTTTTCTGTCTGAAACCAGTCAAGGCATCAGCCTGTTCTGAGTGTGGTATGGATATTGTCATGAAGACGCGGGGATCCTTGGCTAGTAGGCAAATACAGTTAAATTTAGTTTTGGCAACAAATGAGAGCAGAAGATGACCATAGGGTGGTATGGAACTTGCTCACTGTGAATGGCCTTTGTATGTTAAGTCAGAGTTTCCAAGTCAGTCCCAGGTGGAGGAGTCCAGGTGCGCTCCCTCACTGCTCAGCATGAATTAACAGAGTCAGGTCTGAGCGCTAGAGGTGAGTGAGCAGCTCCACAAAAATGGAAGATAGGAATATAAATACTCCATAGTTTCTGTTAGCGCTGGGGATATGTTCTCATAGTTTTTTGATTGGACTGAGTTATAAAATATTTGGAAGAGTAAAATTATCTAAAGAGCATTTAATGTGTGGGTATGTGTTTCTGTGAGCACAGTGAGCTTTTTAAAGTGCAGTAGGAA
>NW_010398296.1:23326-23533 GCF_000710305.1 Buceros rhinoceros silvestris | reverse complement strand
AAAGAGTGAGTCTACTTTATTGCATCCGTATAACTGATCTATGTAATCTAGAATGTAAAGGCTTAAGTTCTGGTAGATTTTGTCTAGGAGTAAAAATGTCGTTCACAAATTGTTTTTTCATATGTTTCCCAGATTCTCTGTGGGTAGGTTTTTAACAAAAAAAAATAAAACCCACCACAAAAGAACCCAAACCCCCACATATTTCTC
>NW_010398296.1:9946-23150 GCF_000710305.1 Buceros rhinoceros silvestris | reverse complement strand
TAAGGTGCTGTCCAAGCAAATATTTATAAACAGAAACTAACGCAGTTTCTTTTGCGTGCACAAAGCCCTGGGGAAGATGAGGAAATGTTTTAGTGTGTGTAAGGCGTTTAATACATTGTTTTGCTCTGATTTATCTTTCAGAGAGCAGTGGAGGGCTGCCTAAAAAACTAGAGTACACTCCCTGAGAGCTTATGTTACCTTTGTTTAAAACAGTCAAACCTCTGCTGCTGAAACTCAGGAATCCATGGACAGAATGACTAGAACAGCAAATATCACTTTAAAAAGATGTGGTTATTGGATAAACTGGTATGAGCCCAGCTGCTGTGGATAAATTGATTTTGCTGTTGCTTTAAATCTATGATGTGTTGGTATTTTGGCAGAGTAAGAAAAACAAGGATATTAGAAAGTAATGTACTGTGCTGGGATTAGCAGAGAGTTCTGTTTCTGAGACTGGGGCAGAACAGGATGGTTGAGATGTGTCTGATAAACAGGACGAGGTCTAGTCTGAAAGCTGGCAACAATAGCTTTTGCTCCCAGTCAGGTGTACTAAATTAGCAAATGTATTACAGGGATGCGGGAGCGATCTGCAGAAGACAGCCTTGTAGGCAGGAGGGTTGCCAAATGGGAAATGATTCATCGTCTCTGAATGGGATGAGCACTGAGCAGAAGCAGTTTAAACCTCAGACTGCTTTGGCTCATAAACCACCAAATATGTGATTAACACTTTATCTTCTCCAGTCCTGTATGTTTTAGTGTCTCCTGAACAGTGGCCTACGTTTAGGATCAAAATCTCTTGTTTGTTCTGATTTCTCTTTTGTAAGTTCGAATGTGTTAGGTACTTTCTTGCCATTTACCTAAACCACAAAATGTTTGCATGCACCCTAAAAGCACTCCCATCTTGTGATCCTTTGACAGTATCACCTTGTAGTGAGGACTGTTTCGTGTCTGGAATGCAGGCGTGATGCTGGCAGAGCGTGGTGAACTGGCTTAGTATATATAGTTTATTTGCTTATATTTAGTGAAAATACATTAGCTGGAGATGTAGTCCAGTGTTCACAGCAATTACTGCATTTCAATTTTTAGTACTCAAAAACCTTTTATTTGACATTGACAGTACCATTTGTAGTCCATGCTGCACAAAGGTGCATGGGAAATATACTTGTGAGTTCTTAAATTTAGTTAAGTATCACTGCAGAAAGGAGGTGCAGTTTACAAAGCTGGTTGAAGGAATGTAAAGGGGGAAAGGCTTGTGCCCTCTTTGTTTCTTCAGTGTTCGTTCAGCTGACCGGTTTTAGCATGTCTGTTCTCTACATATTTTGGCTCTAAGATACAGAGATGGTAGAGAAACTAAAGGAATTATGTCATTGGAAGGTGTTTGGTATTAAATAATGATCACACTCAACTAGCAGTTGAGATATCCAAGGAGCAATGTGCCTATGAAATGAACGTAAAGATTCCCCTGGAAAACTGGCTCTGCTCTTACCTTGCCTGGGCAACCATGTAAGAAGTGGTAGAAATCGGGAGAAGCAGTATTTAGTATAATGCTTTGTGAGTGGAACTGCAAGAGGCTGAGGGTTTCCAGAGCGAAAGACACTAGGGTAAATAAGGACTTTTCTGTGTCCCCTCGAAATCCCTGTCGCATCCACTCTGACTTACTGAAGCTCATAACTGGTGTTGGAGACCAATGGAAACACTTGCATGCTGATTGTGCTTGAAAGCCATTCTGCCTTTGTAGGTGCCTAGTAATAAGATCTCCTCTAACTTCTTGGCAGTGCATTCCTGGATTTGTATTCACTTGCAGTACTTGGAGTGTTGATTCACAGGGTTACGCTTTTTACATTCATGTCACCAGCTCTATACTCCTCCTTCCCGTCTTACCTGCTTCCCATTACCTTTCTTAGTCTTCACTCTCTACTGCTTATTTTCTTCTCCCATGTGCTCCTCATTCTCAAAAACTTTGTCTTTTCACTGCTTGATCATTGCATCTTCCCAAAAGATTTCTCAAGTTATAGTTTAAATTGCATGAGAGGCTTTTTTGGGCAAGATTCTCTATTTTCACGTATTCTCGAGCTATTTCACCTCAATCTCTTGGTGGTGTGTTTCTTTAAAATCCCTTTTAAAGTATTTCCTACAGTAGTATATAAACTGTATAAAGACTAAATAAATTAAGGAACTTGCGGAAAAACAAAGCAAAACGAGAAAAGCAAGGGTTTAATATAAGTTACTTTGCTTCTGTTGAAATAAATAGGATTGCTCATCCTATTAGCTGATCTCAGTTTAACAACAGCAGCTTCTTAAACTGTTTGGATTTGTTTTGTAGAACACATCTGTTTACACGGAGAAACTAAACTGAATGTGTTCATATTAAAGGATGGCAATAATTAAACTAAATCCGTTTGTAAATTGTATAGTCTATTGATATAATTATCTCCTGGAGATGTGGCTTCATGGTTATCTGATGGGGGGAAAGGACTGGACTGAGGTAAATGAGAATTTTAACCGTGTATGAGTGGTGGTGATGTCCTGGGTTTTGGTATGTACTTTATTTAAGCTGCTGGCGTGTTCCCCACTTACATGGTTTTGCATTTCCACAAGTAGAGGCACAATTATGTAGTCAGAGGCATAAGCTTAGTAACCAGGCAAAGGTGTGTATATAGTCCACACATCACCTTGCTGACCCTTTTTTGGTTTTTTGTTTGTTTTTGGCACAAGCCAAACTGTCCAGTTCCAGAGAGAGAAAGACAGTTTCCAGAGTTCAGAGTGTTCCACTAAAACCAGTTTTCCCCAAAGACTAAATTTAGGGGCATTGTGCTTAAATATTTCAACTGCATTAAAGGAGGGAGAGGCATTATCTACATATTATCGGGAGGCAGAGCAGAATCCGTGACTGAAGTTGTGGAGATTGATGATAATGCAGGAGGATGTAAAGAGTGCAACATCTATCTGTGTTCCCCCGTGTAATACAATTTCAGTACATCAGGTGTAGTAAAACAAAATTGCGCTGAACTAAGGGCGGATGCTTAATTAGTTATCTTTGCTAGTGATAGTATCAAAATCACGATCCTCATGAACTCTTTAAGTTTTATTTATTAGGGAATGATTTTTTAAAAATTACTTCAGTATTTCAAGTTACACATTTGAATGCCAGAATTGACTTTTTCCTCTAACAAAAGTTGTCACCTTAGCTGCTGTCGTATTTTGAGAATTGTTTCTTATAAAGCAGCTGACAATCCTTTTGTTGGTGTTGATAGAATTAATACAGCATTTTGCTGAAGAGTGACATGAGAATTACTCCAAAGGGTAAGTGTTGTGAATGCTTTTGGTGTGTGCGTGTGTGTGTGTGTTTTTTTTTCCTCTCACCTCTTCCCAGAAAAGCTCCAGCAGTCGCAGTGTCCCCCAGGATCATGTCTGTAGCAAGAGACAGAATTTTGAGACTTCCTGTTGAAATCAAGTGTGTGACTGTCCGGCAGTCTGGAAATCTGCTGCTATCTGCAATTCCTGACACCCAGGAGTCTGAGTTAGTTTCAGGTGCCTCTTGTCTGAAGGCCTTTTTAAAATTCAGGGCATTTTTGTCTGGTTGGTAATTAGATCATGAATTTCTTTTGTTGCCTCTACTATAGATCATTCAGAGGGTGAAGAGTTTTACTGCGGTGAAGCAAACTGAGGGCTCTGCTTCTTGTTAGCATGTTTTTCCCCCAGCACATTTTCAGAGGTGCATGAAATACATCAGACAGAACAGAGCTATAATTTGTTTCTCCTGTTCAGCTTTTTTTCCCCACCCTTGTTCCTATCAAAACAAGCTGAGAAATAGATGGGTAAATTTCCATGTTTCATTTTTTATTTACCCATCCTCAGGGGAAGAGTCCTGTGCTCTCTGAGTATTTGCAAGTTGAAAATTTTGGACTAATCACTTTTGTCTAAACTGGGCCTTGGTTAAAAACTAGCTGTTGGGATTTCAAACAAGACTGTAAGGATTGAGGTAAGATTTTTAGCACAATGATTCTTAACAGTCTGAGATAAGAGTATGCTGTTTTCTTTGCCTGAGCTCTTAAATACTATTTTAATTCTGTATTTCTAGGATAATTGAGTTAGTGCTTGTAACAGAGTTTACTTCACTCACACTTGCATATAATAACCACCTCTGCAGGTTTGAGATTACTTTAAATTAAGAGGTTTTTAAATGGGAATTGTGTTTTTAGTAAAATAATGAAAAATTAGAGAGGTTCATGCAGCAAATCTGGTGGGTGCATTTATCTTTAATGGATTTCCATTTCCCAACCTGATTTTGTTTACTGAAATACAATTTTAAGCTTACTACAAATGTGAGAAACAGAACAGATAATTTTGAAATTGTTTTGAAAATTGATCTGTGACTGCTGATATTATTTTTAAGTATTCTAATAGCTGTTAATTTAAAGCCATGTTGTTTCCTCCCCCCACCGCCCCAACTGCCCAGCTTAGTACTTGCTCTTTGTAATTACTTGCTCTTTGTATTTCTGATGACTTCATGGCACAGTAGTTTTTCAGATGTTGAAAAATGGACAAGATGTGAGGGCTAGGCCATTTTGGAGTAGGGTGGAGAAGTGAAGTGGAATTTTTAGTGTATGAAAGTTATGCATTAGAAACATCCTGGCTGGTCTGAGAGGCTCCATCCACACTAAACCAGGAAATGCAAATATTCGCAATAGCCTTTGTTTTCTTAAAGTTTCCCACGTGTTACTTCGGCTTCTTTTTAAACTATCTGAGGCTGTGACTGAAGTTCTGGTTACCGCAGAGCCCTGATGGAGATGGTTAATCCTGTATCATTCAGATTTAATTTGCATATTTGGTATATAGCTTAAAAAAAAGGCAAAACAAAAACAACCTAAGGTTTTGCATCTTCATATTCAATGTCACTGGTTCAAACATGAATCTCCATAAAAGAGTCTTGTAAAACTTCATGGTAAGATTTGAAATGCTTGGGGAGGGTTGCTCCCTTCATTGCAAAAGTGGCAGTGTAATTTCTTTCCTTTACCTCCTGACAGGCGTATCAAATAAGCTGGACACATGAATAGAGCTGGTGACGTGTGTGGCAGTGAGCCCGTCACTGAATGAATCTGGGAGATGGGAATGGGTTAGTCGCTTGAAGGAAGAAATCAATGGTGGTGGTGGGGTTGTGTTTTGTTTTACTTTTGGCTTGGAGTGGAGTAAGGGAGGAGAAGTGGAAAGGGAAGCCTTTTGTTTACAGTAAAACAATACTGTGAAGTAGACATCATGATGTTAGAACAGGAGTCTAAACAGGGCAAAGGGAGGCAGACTCCATCTGGCCGTGCCACAAGTCATTCAGACACCTCAGCACAGTCTGCTGGAGTCTGGAGTCGCAGTCGTGTCGTCCTTCCCTTACAGGAATTTAAAATAGCCCTGGAGGCTCTGTCCCAGAAGTTTGTTATTGCACAAGATGAATGATTTGTTGGCTTAACTGTTTATATTCAATGATGCAGTGCATCTTTATTAACGTTTCTTCTATGATAAATGTGTGATGTTCTAATTTTGAATTTTAACCTCCGTGAGTTGTATTATGTGCAAGTAATATGGGTCTAGAATTCTAAATCCAGTCAAAACACAACCTACACTTGCAGGCACAATTTAATACAGGTCATCTGTTGGAAAGAAAAATGTCCTGTTGATGTATCAGTTTCTGGCATATATTGCAGTGATTTAAAGTATGTTGCATTGTAAGGACATTATTCACTTCTGGATAATCCATATTGCTGTTTGGTGTTTGAAGGCAGGTTGTTGGGGCTTTGTTTGTTTAGTCCCAGAGGAGTAATTCTGATTTGTTGAGACAGTTTTCTAGCTGACCATGCTTACAAGCAGGTGCATGTGATCCTTTGAAATGGGTTTCATTTTACATGCAGTACATTAAGGATTTAGCGTCTGGCTCGTGTTGAAGTTGAACTTGCAGAAATGTGTTTATGGGACGATTTAGAATTTTAACAATTATTAAAGGAAATTCTTGTTAAAAATGCTTTTCTAGTACTAAGTTTATCCTAATATGTATTTTAAGAGTTTGTTTTAAAGCTGTCTACCTTCCGTTTGGATATCAGCCTAGTGGTTATTTTAGTAGTCACTTAGAACTAGTACTGAACTTTTTTATTTTTTTTTTAGCGTGACAGTTTAGTATTTAATAACACTTTAAAAATTCATTAGTACTTCTGAATTGTTCTAGCGTATTTCTAGTAAGGCAGTTAAATTGGTACATGATTCTAAATTTACATTAGATTTGAACAAGGTTTATCATTCTGAAAGAGAACTGGAAATCAGTTTCCTACCAGTACGAACTGTAACTCTATGTGGTAAGAGCATGGGCTGATAGCTGTGCCTGATGAAGAAGTTACCATCCCTTCCATGTTGTCCCAGCTTCCATAGCTCTGGGGGCAGAAGGGATCATGTTCTGTATTTCCTAATTCACATCAGCATCTAGACCAAACAGGTAGCGATGCTGGTTAGAGGTTTACCTGGCTTCTCTGGAAGGTGCTGCTCACACTGTGCTTTCCTGCTACAGGACCACAGGGATGGTGGAGAGTGTTTACATTTAATCTAATCCAGCAGAGTATGTCTGAAATCAGCGTCAATTTGTCCGGCATCCTTGGGCGAACTGGGCTTCTCTGTGCATGTCATATGGCACCTTCATCTCGGCATGTGCTGCATCTAAACTGGTCCCAGGAAAAGAGGAGGTGTTGGGATGACCAGTGACCCTTTCAGCTCACTCACATCTTCAGAGGGTGATGTTTGGTGATTTAGTTTGGGTAGCACTGAGCTTCAGATAAAGTATTTCAAGAAGGTCACACCAGCCTCTGTGCTCGTGCGTGTTTGGTACTAACTTGAGTTCGGAGCTGGTCAGCTTGTTCTGGAGTTCCAGTGCTTTGTGAGACTTGGGAAGAACAGCTGTCAAGCAAATGGGGCAGCCTGGGAGCAGTTGTGTGTATACTTGCAAGAGAAATGCTTCTTTCAGTGTTTTGATTTAGTGCTTCTGAGTGTGCTTTGGGAGATAGACAATAACCCTCCATCCAAATGTTTCAAGTTAATGATGTGTCTCAGAGAACCTGAAGGGGGTTAGGTTGTTATTTTGGTATCCTGATGGCAAAACTCTGCTTTTTAAAAAATTATGTACATTTTTTCTTTTTCTTAAAATAAATGTCTAGAACTGCAAAACAGAGCCAGCAGGAAAAACTAGCAACCTATATTAAAATGAAAATATTAAGGAGTCTGTTTTGGTTTTGGAGCTGAAAGGTAGCCTGGCTAATCCTCCTCCTTTGCAGCCATGTGCTTGTGCTGCTTCCTTTGCATTAGAGCCACGGGTGGCGTGACTGCAGGATGAGCCAACTCAGCTCTGGGAGCCAATGGCAGACTAATCCACCTCCCCAGAAGGTTAATTTTCAGTTAAGCCAGTTCAGCTTCCTGATCTACCTTGCATCCATATGATCGCTAGACCTGATTTGAGAAGAACAGCTGCAGCCTCAGTATTGTTAGGTGCAGTATGAACCCTTCCAGCGCCTGTGGATGGGTGATCATGGTCAGCTGCTGCATTCTTGCCCATTTCACTTTTCAATACCTCCTTTAGTCAAAACCTTGCACACCTGTAACACATGCATTTGCCAGGTTTACCTATCTTTGTGCATCCCTTCTTGATGATAATAGATTGCCATCTTCTAAAATGCATTAATTTCATCCTCAGAAAAAATGCCTGTCAAAGGAAACACAAGCTAGAAAGAAAATCCTTGGAGAGATTAATTGTAAAATAAAATTTAGTATGAGTGGTTGGGATAAACAATTTTATTTCAAAACCTTAATTGAGAAAGTTATTACCTCAACAGCTGTATTTGCGAATCTGTATGGCGTTATTTACAGCTCTTTGTTCCACGAACAGTTGAAGACATCCTGTTTTATATCTCTCCGTGTGAGAATTTAGGCAGGTCCAAGGAGGGAATGCAAGCAGAAAAATATAAGTTTCTCGGTAGTGTGCCAACAACAGAAGAAAACGGTAGGAATTTGTTAGAAATGTTTAAAGTATTGAGCTGTCCTGCTGGAACCTGTGCGTGGTGCACTGTTTGCCCGACATTTTTCTGAAATAAATAAATAAAATTATGAAGAGTTTTATGCAATGTGGAGACAAGAATGTTGTGTCAGCCTTATGGTTCAAACACCCTGAACAATTTCGGGGTCCCAGGGGCCGCCATCCAAAGGCAAGGAGGGGCGTGTGTGCACGTTCATTTGCCTCCCTCCCCCGAGCAGGCTCATTCCAATCAGCAGTGTAATTGGAATGCAACCACAGTCTGGAGGAGGAAGGGGAATTTTTGGCAAGGAGAGGCAGAGCAGTTGGGAGCTTTATTCAGATTAAAGCATAGACGACCATTCATTATCAGTACAACACACATTAGCAACAGCACAGCATTGTGTTTCTACAGCTGGGACTTATTTTAGTGATTGTGTTGCGCTGCGTCTTACATGCAAACAACTGGGGTCTGATCACAAAAAGCGATGCTAATGGCTTTCCTTGAAAGGTGGTGTTTCTGAAGGGGAAAGAAAGACGTCTTCAAAATGAACTATTGTGGTAAAAATTGATAGGCAGCCTGTCCTTCTCTCTATCTCCTGTGTTACATATGTTTGGAACAAGGACTTCTTATGAGAGAAAAAACCCTTGGGGAAAGAAAAAAACCCAACAGGAATTAGAATGTTAAAACGGTTGGAGTCAGAAGGCTGAGCTAGTTTTTCTATGGTGATGACACGTGAAAAGCCAAAAGATTACTAAACATAATCTTAGCTTTGGACCCAGTCCTTCTCTTCCCTCTATAAACGGGGGCTTTCTGTTGTCACAGCATTGGTTGCTCTTGGATGTGTGACATGAGATGGGGGGGTGTGTTTTCCTGCTAAGTCACGTACTGAGTTTTAAATGTGTCGGTTATGTATTTCCTTCTGCTGCTTCAGCTGGTATGCTCCCTTCCGTGGACACTTGTGATTACATTTTTATTTTTCTTACTTGTCCCGTGGTATCTTTCACTGTTAGTATTGATGTCTCTCCAATATACACATTTAAAAATAATTTTCTTAAAGTAGATTAAGCAAGATTATTTTTCAGTATAGAAATCTTAAAACCAATGTATTTCTATTGCGATTGTCTACAACTCTACCCCTGAGGTACTTGTACCTCATGTTGCTGGATACAAACACATTTAAACCATGTCATTTGTCATAAATCAAGAGACAGATGAGAGTTTACAAACAAACGGGCAACATGACACTAAAACGTACCTGTGAGATAAAGTAGTAGTATTCTTGTTTTGCAGGCATGAAGGAATGTGGTGGACAAACTGGCTGTGAACACTTTGATATGGATTGCATAAACAGTTTGATATAGGTTGGAAATACCTGTGAGGATCAAATACAAGATTACTACCCTTAAAAGTCCAAGCTCCTTATAGTCGGATCATATTTTCTTTCTTAATTTGCCCTTCCTCAACATTCATTCTGTGTCTGTTATCCAGCCATCGAAGGATGGAACTTGAGTAGGATCATTGAAGACTTAGTTCACACCTAAGAGGCGATGGTTCTGTGAAATCTCATGTATCTTCAGCATTTTTTACTTGTTTGCATTGCAGGCTTCCTACAACAACATGCTCCTTTCCACTTCTTGTTCTTCTTCTGTTTAAGTGTGGAGCCCTTGTGTTAGAGATACACTTACTCTTCTGAAGTAAACAGACTTTTTAATACTTATATAAAATAGTGATAATGTTTAACATAGGATACCTTCCATACCATCAGTGTGAGGTCATAAAAAGTTTGATTTTTCTGTAAAAATTATTCCAAAGTAAAAAGCAATTTTTACAAGAATTCCTCAGTAGGAAACAAAAAACAAAAAGCTCAGAAAATGAGAAAATAATTTATCTTTTTCTATTATTTTCAATAATCATGGTTCCTTTCCTGTTTTGTGGGTTCAACTGATTATTTCACCCACCTTTAAAATTGAATGTAAATTTTAATAGCTAACACTAACTGAAATTACAAGAGTTTGGAGATATTAAATATTTTGCACTTACTTGCAATAGTTAAATTGTTTTGGAGTAAACCATTCTTTGTCAGTCACTGGAGTGCTAAATCAGGAAAAGGAAGTTGGCAAACATGATGCTCTTAATTCCTACTTTTCAGTATTTGGGGAGTAGATGTAGCAAAGCAGTCCTGGAAGGAGCCGAGGTAGCTGCTGATACCGTGCTCTTTCCATGTTTCTGTGAACTGACCTGAGCAGCTTATGTTTGAATGAGATCATGAAGCGTGATTAAAAGATATTTGATGAACGTATAGTATGTAAGACCGATGTGCATGTTTGTCTTGGCACATATAGATTGTTCCTTCATATTGGAATATTAATGTTCTCTTTTCTGTAGACTGCCCGGGAAGTCTGTAACAAATACAAAACATAGCTCTCCACTGACTCACTGATAGTTTGTGATAAACACTTCATCTGCATATGTGTACTAGACATTATTGTCTTTTGATGACGCGCAATGCTCCGCACCCCCATCCCTTTGGCTTTTCTTCCAAACCAATGTCAATACATACAGGCATTGGTCTATATTCTGATTTCTGAAAACCTTTGGTGCATGTTTAAAGAGTTTAACTTGGTTTTTTGTTTAAAAATAATTTTAATAAATGTTTTTAAAACAAGCATGTACAAATAAGAACTTCCAGTGCCCTTGTGCCTCTAGAGGGTCTATTAATGGTGCAGCTGCGTAGATCTGATAATGACGTGGGTTTGGGTCTAGAACCATCAGCCTTTCAACTTGGCTTTGTCAAGGAAAATAAATCTTACTACGGTTCTTTCTGGTTTTTGAATCTTTAGCTCAAATTTGACGTGGGATAGAGGTCTCAAAGGTAATTAAGTCCCATGAGTTTTATGAGAATCATCGCCTGGATAAAAGAGGAGACCCTAGGAGCGACTTAATATGAGAGGAAAAAGCTGCAACTGAGATCCCACGTTGGGAAACCACTGGAGAGCCTGCGTGGGAGAGTGTCTGTCTAAAAGCCTCACCGGTGGGAAAAGCCTCAGCTCTAGCTTTCAGTCAACTATAAACCATAAATCCATAGGAAACCAAACTTCCTTAGCTTTTATTCTTAAGGAACTATTAATCAGTTGGTTATCAGAATATTCAGAATAGGTTTTAATGCAGTGTTGAAACTGTTGGAAGAGTGGAGCACAAACTTTGGTACTTTCCCACCAGTGGGAAAAGTTTTGTCCAAAAAAAGTCCTGAGCTACATTAGAGCTTTGTGTGGAAGAAGGTTGTTTCGCTTAGAATTGAGCTGATGCTCCTGAGACCTGGGCTTTTTCCCCTAGAAATACCTGGCAGAGAGGGTGTTGTTAATGGAAGGTTTTGCAGTGTCTCGCCTGTTTTCTTAACCTGACAAAGCCCGAGTGGGTTGACATCTGACTTTCCTTAAATGTGGTTACTAGAGAGGGAAATCTTGAGCCAAAAATATTAGTTTGTTCACTCGTGGCTAATTGTTGGGGAAATGGTTATTAGTCTGTATGTTGTGCGTGTGCCCAATCTTATAAAAATGAGGCTTTGGTTAAATTGCGCTGGCAGGCTTGCTTAGTAGTTTGCAAAGTGGTGTCTGTAATTCGTTAACCTTGCAATTTCTCTCTCAAAAGGTTAGTCAGACCTCTTACTCTGGACATTATACGATTTCAGTAACACACCGTATGGCTCACTGAGCTATAGAAGGGTTTTGACTGTTGGATTCGAAGCCTTCAGCTGCGCTTCACACTTCCCATTTCTTGTAATGGGTGAAACTGGGCAGATAGTTAGATACCTTTTTGAGGTATTTAAAAAAGTGGCCGTCTCTATAAGCATCTGCTTTACTTGAAGTTTTTCACCACTAGATGAAAGGTGGCTGGGGAGCAGCAACGTGTTTGAGTTCATGGACGAGCAGTGCCCACTGACAACTCAGGTTGGGGATACTCGTGTGTAACAAAATCTTAAGAGGCTGCAGAAGTATTTTTTTAAAGTTTGTCTTACTATCTTTTTCTTTAAATGCCTTTTAAGATGTTAACTGTATGGATAGAGTAGGCTTTAAATTGCTGGGCACATGGAAGTCTTCAGAAACTGGATTTTCATTGCACCATCATAAGGACTTTGAATGTTTTTGGAGCAGGCGGGGATGTGACAGGCTCTTTCCTGTATGCGCTTGAACCCCAGATATCAGAAATACGTAAAATGTTTGGCTCTCAGTAGTATTTTACTACTGTTGACTGTTTACAGTGAAATTATTGGGTGAAAATGCCTTAAACAAAGCTCTGCTTTAGGGGTACCATTATGTCTTTGAGTGGAGAGAACTAATTTTCTTACCTTTATCATCTTCAAGAAACAGCAACTAATGACAGCCTTGAACCAGGCAATTTTTTTCAGGTTGACAGAATTGGTATTAACAGCCCCCTGCACCAAACTAATATGCTGAAACTTCCCTGGGAGCTCATATACGCCTTTCCTGTGACACGTGTCAATGTGCAGGGCACTGTTTATGACTGCTTGTGGTCAGTGAGAGGTGTCCCCTTCTCTGTTAGAGAGGACCAAAACTCGTTAGACCCGAGTAGGGCTTTAGCTAGATTTTACAGTGCTTTGTGTGGAAAGCTTCACTAAAATGAATGTCTCTATTAACATAAAAATTGGGAAAACATCAGTTTCATCGATTTGGAATCAGATGTAACTTTGTGCTAGCGTGCAGAACCGTGTCGGGTGGTGCCTCCCTGCCCTGCCCACAGAAGCCGCCATGAGTGTGCTCAGGGACCACCTCCGCTTGCTTTGATTTAGGCAGATTCTGTAGAGGGACTTGGAGAATCAGTAGCCCTGTGGGATCAGTTCGAGGACATTCTGTGGGGGAAGGCACGTCCAATTTTGTGAGGTGGTATCTGTGGGATACAATTATTGGCTGCACTTTTCTGTCTTTGCAATTCCTGCTAGTGATAAATGCTGATGATCTTACAGAACAGATATCCAAGGGAATCGCGTACTGAGGAGTCTCCTGCAGCACTGGTTCCAACCAAATACCTCTTCCCCCTCCCCTTTTTTTCTTTTTTGGCCTAGCTGTGGGAATTCATGCTTTCTCTCAATACCCAAGAATCCTTTTGTGTTATCAGTAAATATTTTAATGTTTCACAGGGGAATCTAGTAT
>NW_010398296.1:8502-9857 GCF_000710305.1 Buceros rhinoceros silvestris | reverse complement strand
CTGTGATAATAGATAAGCAGATGTAGTTGAACAGTGGTGCATTTTATGAGGAGTCTTCTGTGTGTACCTTGGCATCTTTATACGAAAGTTGTCCCCTTTGACTTTTATTTATTTCATTATTATTTTTAGTAATTTATTCTCATATGAGATTGTTTTTCCCTGCGGTATTTTTAGTTGACAAATGCAAATGTTCCTCCCTTTTAATTGAAACAAAAAAGCCTGAAACAATTATCAGCTTCTACAAATAAAACGTATGTTTGGAGTCCTCAGAACTTGGTTCTCAGAAGTTAGCCTACTCCGCCCAGATGTTTTTCAGGTAAAAACCGTTATTTAGTTACCACACAGGATAACAGAAGAGCCTACACTGCCTAGGGCACTGGTTTTTACGGTCAAGAAAGCTTTTGCTTGTGTGTAGAACTGAACATAAGACCCTCCTTGTGTACCAACACTGACTTTTCTGGCACAGTTGTTTGTAGCTAGGTAGAAATGGTCCAGTTCCCTCTCTGGATAAACACAGAGTTGGCAAAACCATTCTGGGGGCGGTGGGGGTGGTGGGAAATCACACGTGAAACTGTTGCCTCATCACTTCCACTGTTACGCACCTAAAGGTAAAAAGATGACACTCCTGGCTCATCTTTCGGGAATTGTTTTACCTGACAGTATAAATGGTGTAGGAGCACAACTAGTTTGTGTCAATTCATTTTATTTTGAGCAGGATTTTCTGGAATGCTGGACAGGTAAAGTAACTTTTTTTTCTTCAAGTTGGGAATCAGTGTCTTAATTTCGCATTTCTATTTTTCTTGCAGTACTGTGTGCAAAAAACTTGGTGAAAAAGGACTTTTTCCGTAAGTAGCTGTTAAAGTTTTATACGTTTATAGATGGCATAAATATTTTGCGGGTTCTGTACCTCAGTGTTAGCACATGATCACTGTATTCAGATATTTGCAGTAAGGGCGCTGGGGGCTTTGATGTTTTCACACTGTTTTATTTCAGACCTTCTAGTTTTTTCTTAGGTGACATTCGTCAGAGATTCATCATAATAATTCAAACACTGACGCACTCTCCCTCTTTTTGATGGGACTGGAAAACAAACTTATTCTCTCAGGCAGATTACATGTTTTCAATTAGTGCCACATATTTATTAAAATGTTTTTTCATATAAGAACCTTTTGTCCAGCAAACAGATGTACATCTTAATTATTAATCATGTCATAATACTGACATACTCTGAAATTATATTTTAATTAATTTTAATAATGTTTTGAAATAAGTGCTGAGAGGTGCATGAGGAAGGCAGAAAGGAATGTTATTGGCTGTGTAGGCTAATAACAGAACACACCACCGCCACATCTCTC
>NW_010398296.1:0-8438 GCF_000710305.1 Buceros rhinoceros silvestris | reverse complement strand
GCATCATCTGTCTGCTGCCTCCCAGATGGCAGGAGCAGGAATTTGAAAGATCAGCCCCGAAATGTAAAAAGAACTTGAAGAAGGGGCACTGCAGAATTATGTTGTAATCTGTGATACTTCTAAAACTTGCTTTATATCTGGGGTTTTGTATTGATTTGCAAGTTTTCAGGTGTTTAATAATGCCTAGAAACAACCCATCAGGATTTGAAATCTGTGATGCGCTTCTGTACTGAAGCACAAATCTCACAAGGTCCTGTTCCTCCCCTCCGCACGTGCTTTGCCTGACACTTGTCTTCAGCCACTCTGCTGCTTGACTGGCTCCATCGTGAGTCACCTGAGGAGGCAGAACTGGTACAAAACGTGTTCCCCAGAAAATGTGAATAATGTTTCACCTCCTCAGTTCCTTCAGCTGAGTCACTGGGCACTCAGATGACGGGAGGAATTAGTATGAGGGGCAAAAGGGACAGGGCCGCGTGACTTCAGGGCATTAGTGGTGGGACCAGCCCTTTGGTGTCACCTAATAGGCTGGTCAGAGTAGCAGTTGCGGTAGAACTAACTGCAGGCTCTTCAGGTCCTGCTTTTTTCCCATCCTCAGCTGTGTAGCCCAGCACCATCTTTGTACTATTTGTGTGATACCAATAACAACTGAAATCGTGATTATATTTAATCTTAAAAGTAGGAAGAATGCAAATCTGTTTTCTCTGCCTTTTGCTGAATTCTTTGTATATTGAGAATTTACTCAATCCAGAATTAGGAAGATTAAGGTGTTGAGATTTTTTTTTTTAAATCCCCCCCAGTAGGTTGCCTTACACGACTTTTTCCTGGTCTGTATCACTGAGATGACTTGCTAATTTAGCTATTTCCTGTGTTTAATGTTATCTTATTTCCATTCATTAACTATGACTCTTACTGATGAGATCATGATTTATTATATCAAATAGATTTATGAAATTAAAAAATAAAGATTGTGCAGTGATATAAGACTTTAAAGCATCCTGATCCATTTGCTAGTTTTTTTCTTTTCCTTCTCTTAGGACTTCCTGATCCATTTGCTAAGGTTGTGGTGGACGGATCTGGGCAATGCCATTCTACGGATACTGTGAAGAATACACTCGATCCCAAATGGAACCAGCATTATGACTTGTAGGTGGTAACAGTGATAACCGAAGGTTTGAAGTGAAATCCTCTAAAGTACACGAACATTAATACTGTCCTATTTACCGTTTGGAAAATATCCCAGAGTTTGTTAGTTTGAGAGAAATACACATCTGTCAAAATACCACTTTCTTATTTCCCTCAAAATCTATGCGCTACCATTGGTTTCCCAGTGACAATGTCTGCAGCATGCTTTTCGTGCACTGTAGCATTACTTTATTGGAAAATTTTCATGTTAACACTTCTGAAAATGAAGCCAATAATTGACCGTATTTCCCTCAAACAGGTCTTCGTGCTATTTTTGTTTGTTGCAATGCTACAGTGTCTGTGTGCCTCTTGTGCAGTTTTCTCTCCTTTATGTCATTTTCTGTCCCAAATGTTCTCCTCGCTATGAATTGTTCTGTTGCTATCATAACTTTAGCATCTTTCAGTGCTTTTGTGCAATATAATAAGTATAGCATGTATATGTCACGTTTTCCCTCTATCTTCCTATCTGTGTATTAGTTATTACAGCTTTTATTTTTTATATAGATTTCTTTGTGCTTGTACATGCTTTATTCCTCCTATCTTTTATCCTTTTATTTTTTATCTTTTTCCTTGGGATGAAAGATGAGGAAGAGAAGGGAACAGTGCTGTCTCATTGTATTCTCCTTTCTTTTCAAGGCATTGTTCTGATGTCTTAACTTTTTCCCCGTGGTTCCATTCCCTATCAGTATTATTAGAAGTTGTTTGAGCATATTTACATTAGCTTTGGACTTCACCAAACCTAGAGCAAATCAAGTATTAGTGCAAAGAGAATTTTTGTCCCCGTTTTCCCGGTGAAGAAAAGGAACTTGATAGGTCTTTCAGCAGAGTGTGGAAGGCCTGTTTTAAAGTGATGTCTTGACCTATCTTTATTTGAATATCCACGACTAAATATGTGAGGTCATTGTTCATAATGTTTTAGTGGAGTATACAAAAGATTTTTGTTACTCCTTAACAAAATATCATTGGCAGTTTAGTGAAATAATAGCACTTTCTGTGAGGAAAGCTATAGCATTATAGTTTTGTTATTCAAACTCAGTCCAAGCTTAGATTCTGCATGTGAGACTGTAATTCATATTCATTACAAAAATGAATATAAAACAAGTTAAAGTTCATGTGGAAGGAACGGCTCTTTTGCATGTTTAATTAATTCTAAGTTAATTTGTTTTTTTTAAATGTTATTAAATCTGTCAAAACGTTGATTCATATAGAATGCAGATTTCAGACCTTTGCCCCTCCACGTCCTTTCCAAGACTGACCACCCATTTGTGAAAACCTAGCTCAAACTTCTTTTTTCAACAGCAGTTAATACTCCATGCAGTGTCCTGATGGCGAAATTCGAGAGCAGGTTGCGCTGATACTGCAGCTTGCTGCCACCAAATCCAGAAAGCCCCCTTTCCCTCCTCTTTCAACTCCTTTTCCCAGTTTACTGCCTGTGTTCATGGTGCTTCACTTGCAGTGCCCCATCTGACTTCCGGGTAGATGGATTTGACTCACTTAACCCTTGGGAAAGTAGCTGGATAGGGGAAAAAATGGAATTCTTTGATTAAATGAGTTGCACTGGGTCAGTAATGGTGTTAACTTGCATCAGGAGTGGGCTTTTGTGGGGAGTCTCTTGAGCATCCTCACTTGCTATGTTTTGGCTTCCATCATGAAGCAAACTTTGAGTAGATGAACCCAATTGCATTGGATGAAGCTGGACCCCAAGGTGCACCCCCTGAGTACTGCTGCTGCTCTTTTGCTGTAGGAATGAAATGAGAGCACAGACTTTTATTGTTGTTCAGTTAGGTTAGCCCATTAATGATCGTAAATGCGTGGCTTTACAGGGATAAGAGGAGAGTAAAGGGGAAGAGTGGAGGGGAAAGGGCTGCCACCATGAGCTGAGTGTCGTCATCATCATCATGGCTTGGCTTCGCGAACGAAGATTTGGGAAGGGTTTTTTCTACGCTTACTGCAAGTGATGAGTATACCCTTCGGGCATGTGCAGTGGATTTTTTTAGGTGGTGCACAACGTGCGCGGAACTGGCCCCACCCTTTACACCTAAGGTTCATCTGCCAGGGCCTAGCAAGCTTGGACAGTGACAGCGAAGTCCTCAGGTCAGAGGTTTGGTTAGTGTAAAGCCTTCCTATAACCTTTGTATACCCGGGGAAGGGACACTTTTGAAGAAGGGATGGTTGGCCATCACTTGGCAGTAATCTGCTACTAAATTCTGTGCTGAAGATGTCAGTGGTTCCCTGCGTGACCCCAGTTGTGTCTTGGTGTTTGGAGTGCTGTGGTGAGTAAGTGGACAGGAATGCAAGTAAGCAGTGGGCAGGAATGGTTTATAAGGGATGGTGAGTGCTCTGTGGGCTAATGACTTGGAGCCGCGGTTCCCTTCTGCAGAAGGAGCAGAGGACATGGGAAATGAGAAAGGATGTTAATATACGATGAGAGTAATGGAGGAAAAATAGTAAAATGCTTAGAAAAAATTCCTTTCTGGTTATAATTGTCAAGGAAGGATGAAGAGAAGGTATTTTTACGCTGTTTCATAGAACCAGTCATGCTGTCTGTGGATACTGCAGTTGTCTTTAGCTTTGAAGCAAGAGCGTGACTGCAGTCCACATTGTATTATAAAAAGCAGAGATAAAAATGGGGTTTCTGGCAGAATATTTTGTGCAGGCACATTTGGGGCATCTCATGTTAGATTGTCCTGAGGACTTTAGACCTGCGTGAAACGTTTGTGTGTGTAACTCGGTTTTGTTTAGCTAGAATATTATTTTCAATATGAATCACTTGTCCTGTAGAGAATAGTACTTCACTTGGTTCTAGCAGTTGAATTCCCTGATGACAGAAGTATACAGAGCATTTCTATTCCAAAGTAAAATTTAGCATTGTGTCAAGCCTTGTAATTTGTAAGTAATCCTCTTCCCTCTCAAAATTTTTATCATAATCATTTAACCCCTTTTATTGTCTTGCCTGTTATTCCTTACTCTATGGAAAGTTATTTCCATTGATAAACATCAGTCACCTAGTTCGCAGTTCCTATTGAAATACAACAACTGACTTTTATCTTAAGGTCACTTTTTACTGAAATATACCCGGTTTCAGGTCTCAGCTTTTCATCTACACCAGGTATTAATATAATTTACTTTGGGGGGAAAAAAAAAATTAGAGAAATAATAGGAATAGAAGGTGTTCTACTGCTAAGCACCTGATGGCAAACCTCGTAGGTTACAGGACTTAATCTTTCTTCTCATCCTTTGAAAGTAATCGGGTTTTTTAAACTTGCTAATGTTTACCCTAACAACCCCCCATTGCATGGGAACACCAGTCTCTGCCTTATGACGCTTCCACTGTTACAGGAAATGCTTTGCACACCAAGCATGACAGATGGTGTCTTGGTGGCAGCTTGCCTGCTCTGGCCACCACGTAGCGTAGGAATCACCCAGAGAAAGGTGCAGTTTTGCAGTTTTGTAAAAGAAAAATACTGTGGGTTTTTATTTTCCTACCATGAAGATTTCTGTTGGTTTTTAAATGATGTTAATAAGCTTATGTGCAGTAAAACTGTCTCTTGGCTGATGGAAGTGTCCCCAGCCTGGAATGTGTGTGACACGTTATCACTGCTGCTAATTAAGGCTCATGTATCATGTGATGGCCCATGCAAATGGCACAGTAAGATAGATCTGTTTATGCAATAATGTCTGAATTAAGTTGCTAATTCTAAGGGAATTTTGTGGCTTGCTAACCTGCTTCAGCATAATAGATACTCTTGTTGTATGAGAGAGTATTTTAAAAAAGGTGACTGCAGTATATAAAGAACAAAAAAGGTTTTGCTTTTGCCTTAGTGGTTCTTAAATCAGATCTTAGTCTGAAAGGAAGCAGCTGAATTAGTTGCTTAGATTCTTCAGTCTACATGGCGTGTGTAAGGGGAGGGGGTAATCTGGGAGGCTTTCCAGAAAGAAATTGCTAAATTGTTGCTGTCTAGATGCAGTTTAGTGTCAGTAAAATACCATGCTTACCCTGAATGTATTCTCCTTCCTTATTTTCAGTCTTGTTTGTGTATTTTCCCTAATGTTTAGACCTTTTCTCAAAGTTTTGAACAAACACATTTACAGACATTCTTGCATCCAAAGCATGTAAAAACTACCTACACCAGCAGTTATGAAACTTAGCAAATTGCCTTTTCCTCTTCCTTCCTCTTTCTTCCATCCTGTGATAGCTGAGATCTCTCCTGTAGCCTTCCCGCACTCACCTGTGCCTTCCGACCTACTCCAGCCCTCCTCAGCAGCTGCTGTCCTTAAGGCATAGCAACTCATACAGTCTAATTATCTCTGGTAGATATTTGTACCGTGATCTCCACCAGTGCCTAGTCATGGTCCCATCTTTACACAGTGCCCTTCACATTTGCACCACCAAATCTAGCAACGAAGTCATTGCTCACCTTCTTTGTTCTACCTCTCAGATGTAACCTCACCCAGCTTCTGCAGCTCCTCCTCTTCCCAAAACCTCCTCACTCAGGTTCTAATGCTGTTTGGTGCCTTCACATACTGAAGCCCGTGCACGGTCCTGGCAGAATCACCTTTTTCTCCCAACCCTCCAGCTCTGCTTTTCCTAGTTATTGCTAATGATCCTGGATTTTTCTCAAGGAGAGAAGGCAACAGGCCTGCTTAGTGCTGGTTGAGACAATCCCATCCTAAATTAGACTTGTAAAGAGCCATCAAACAGTTTCTTGCAACAGCTTTGACTTCTTGACATAGCTGTTTACACCCATTTGATGAAGGTGATGCCTTTTGCATTTAGGGTGAAAGCATTTCTGGGTTGTGTTTAGCCCACATCAGCAGATCTGGCTGTTCCAGCTCAGGCACATCAGGCATACAAGTCTCTGCAGAACTTTTTAGGTGGGTCTGTCAGAAACATTGGGAGTAGAAGCCCACTTTGCTTGCTGTTTGCTTTGTGTCGCTGCCTTTACAGTGTCTTGTAGGCTCAGCTCAGCACTGGGCTGGGTAGCACTGGGGAGAGGAAAGGAGCAGCCAGTCAGTGCCACGTGTCTGTGCTGTGTTCCTGTCTGAGCCGCAGCCTCTGGCTGGTTCTCTTCTGACCATCCCACAGGCTCAAACACCCTTCAGTTGCTCCCAGAGATGAGAGCAGTGTCAGGGAAAAGGGAAGAGGAAAAATTAGGATGATATTTTTCATTATGTCTCTTCACATCCTCTTCTGCCCCGATCTGGAAACAGCTGATACACCAAAGTGTAACACTACCATTGTATTAGAAAAACTTGAGAAATGGGAAAATGGAGAAACTAAGTAAATTTGTTCAGGTTGTAAAAAGAGTCTGTGTGACAGCATGGGTTAGAAATAGGGAATTCCTGGCTCCCAAGCCTGAGTTCATACTTCTTGATGCTGCATTTTTCTCTCTTTCTGGAGGGAGTACATCTGGCTTGTGGTCAGGAAGAGGTGTGTTTTTTCAGGAATATTTTTTTTTTTTTTTCCACTTTCTTCATTCTGCTTTTCTCTACCAAGCCGAGCTCTTCGGGGAAAGTGTATGTAATGCCACGGGGATGAAAAGCCGCTCGGCAGCAAACCTCCCTGAGCAGTATATTGGCTCAGGAAGAAATACCGCCTTGGCAAAGACAGTTTTATTTAGACAAAATAATTGCCCCTGTGTTTTAAAATTTGATTAAAATGTTTTAGAGGCTCCCAGCACGGCATGCACTTGACTTTTGTTTAGAAGTGGAAGTGCTAAGAGTAGGTGTTTTGCTTAAAATTTTCCAACGTGCAATTCTTAGGGTGCTAATTTTACAGATTTAGGAAATACGGGAGTTAACAAAATGTATATGGAAATTGAATTTCCAACTTCCCACTTCATTAATACTAATCCTGTTATCTCTGCTGAAGTACTGAAGCTGTGAAATACTGCTGATAGAGTGGGGGGAAAAAAAAGCTTTAATGAGGGGGAAAAGAGAGGCAAGCAACAAAATGGAGGTTGGAGGAAGCTTTGTTTCTGTTTTGTTTTTAAACTCACTGTTTTTTGAACATTCTTTTTTAATAACAAATAAAATTCTTAGCTCAGGCTTTTATGTTGGAACTTTATTGTCAGATGATGTAAACCAAATGTAATTTATCCACCGTATGAATTGGAAATGTCAACTTGTCCTACCATCTCTCTCTAAATGCAAACATGGATTTTCATGCCTGAAATTATGCAGAAATATAGATGATACATTTTGCTATAAAGCCAATTAGCAGTTACTGAACTTTTTTTTTTTTTCCCCCTTCCTTTGGGATTAAAAAAAAAAGGCCATTTTTATTTGGTAAATGCTGCTTCTCTTGCTTATTTCCTTTAAGTGTGTGAATCAGCCAGGTTTTCTGGTGCAAAAATCAGAGCAGGTTGTAGAAGTGCTCACCTGTTTGGTGTGGATGGCTCACTGTCTGCATCTCAGCCGTGAGAACCTCCCCCTGAGATGTTACGGTAATTCTTGGAAATGTGTTGTATATTCCGCTGTTCTACATATTATTCAAACTGTTCTGTTATGAAATTGTGTTTAACCATATACCTTTGACTTTTTTAAAGCAACAAGGAAAACTGGAAAATTCAAGACAGGTCATGATAAGTCTTTATTTTTAAGTGCACTTGTTCTCATAAGAATTTATTTTAAGTACATGAAACATTGTAGACTGCAACTGTGCACGTGAATACCCATCTTCATCTCTCGTTTCTTTATGCAAAATTGGCATTGTCAAGGTTGTAAGGCCAAAAATCTGACCTACGTTATGCAATCAATTTCCTATTCAACAGACTTCGGGCTTTTTTGTGTGAAGTTTGTGTTTGGTTGGTTGGGGTTTTTTTTTTTGTTTGTTTGTTTTTGTTTCTTAAATGTGCACTGGTTATTTTAAACCATGCTTGTGGGTATGTGCCTCCAGTTAGGCTGTTCTGTCTGCTTGGGTTGGTCCCTGTCTGCAGGTGGGAAAAAGAAGTTTTCAAAAGTTTTTGGAAAGGGGAAAATGGGAGGAGTGTTAATTGAGAACTCACCTGATCACAGCTGCAATTATAAGTGATGACAGTTAGTTCAATTGTTTGGTTGGCCAACCTTGACAGTATCATTTCTATCTTTATGAAAATATTAAGGTGTTTTAAAGCCAAAAAGTCTCAGTCAATGGGGGAGATGTATTAAGTATCATTTCTATCTTTATGAAAATATTAAGATGTTTTAAAGCCAAAAAGTCTCAGTCAGTGGGGGAGATGTGTTGAGACATTAGTTGATTTTGATCAGTTTTCCTT
>NW_010398295.1:0-427 GCF_000710305.1 Buceros rhinoceros silvestris | reverse complement strand
GGGAGCTGAGCCAGGCTGCTGTCCTGTGTGCCAGCAGTGTGACGACAGCCTTCATAGCTGCGCTTTCTCTTGGTGAGTCCTTTTGGTTCCTCAAGTCAAACCTGCAGCACTCAGGTGCAGGAAAAACCGTCCCTTCTGCCAGGGAGGCCCTTTGGTCTGGCAGAGGGAGGAGGGGTGCATGGAGCATTAGTCCTGTGTCTGCTGCTTTCTATCTGCTTCTGCATCCTATCTGCATCTCTTCACCCAGGATCTGTTGTCCACTGGGCTCTTGGCACACACAGCCACAACCAAAATGTCCCACTTCACCTGACACACAACAAATGCCACATGCTATTTGTGGGTGTATGCACACGCTTTCTTTGTGTGTCTTGGGGACACATTAGTCACCTACACTGACCCTTTCCTAGGGGAGAATGAAGTAACGCCC
>NW_010398294.1:100498-100736 GCF_000710305.1 Buceros rhinoceros silvestris | reverse complement strand
CCGGCGGCTGCCTGCCGAGCCTGGGACGGGGTCCCGCAACGGGGGCTGCAGCGCCTGGCAAAGGGCTCGCAAGGGGCTCTGCAGTGCGCTGCAACGAGGGTCTGCAACTGGGTTTGCGATGCTTTGTGACAGGGGTGAGAAGTATGGGGTTGCAGCAGGGGTCTTCAGTGAGGGTCTGCAATGGTTCGCAACGGCCACAGGAGCTGGCCGGGCCCTGGCCCCTGCCGGATGGGCAGGC
>NW_010398294.1:93118-100317 GCF_000710305.1 Buceros rhinoceros silvestris | reverse complement strand
GCCCCCGGGCGCACGGCAGGGCCCTGTGCCAACCATCCCCTGCCAGGCCCTAGGAAGCGCAGCCCTGTGCCCTGAAGGCCACCAGCAGCACCCTCGGGCCCAACGGAGCCCCGGAGCAGGGGACAGGCTTCATACACATCACACCCCAAATCAGTGCTGACACAGGATGGCCCCGGGGTCCGCACTCTTTACCCTGAATCCAGGTCACGACCTTCTTCCCGAACCTAGCCCCAGCTTCACATTCCACAATGCAAGTTTTGGACCACTCCAGCTGCGAGCCTAAGTACCGTTAGACTCTCCCTACCCTTCTTGCATTGGCATAACCCATCCCCCAGAAACACTCCTCAAGCATTATCATAAGGCATGTCTCCTTCAGGTATCAATCCGCTACCTTATGGAAATAATCACAGGCCAGGCACAGCTGCTGTGCTGGTGAAAATTCATATTTGCATAAGCAAAATGAGTAACTGGACACCTCGGTGCCTGTTTGTGAAATAAATTGCCTGTTTTGATGTGAAAACATACATTTCTATCCCCCCTTGAAAGTTTTCCCAGCAGGGCTACCACTTTTGGAGATGCCAGGAAAATCACATTACAGCCTCAGAAGAGCCACATGTTGGTGTCATCAGACAGCATTTACATGCACACATTGCATGTAACTACATGGCATGCTGGTGAAATTCAGAATAAATGCCCTGCGTGTTACTTGTGAATTTTCTAACTTGTCATTTAGAAAAGATGCTGAGCATGTCTCTCTGTGAATACCAGAAACACGATCGTCCTGGTGCTTCCCCAGTACCAATCCTGTAAGACAGCCATGCTGATAACAGCCACCATTTCAGCCTGTGACTGACCCAGGAGCCTCTTGAAAACGAGTCACTTAAAGCTGGCGCTGCAGTTCACACAGAGGCGGTGGCTGGTTTTTACCTTGGAGGACCGGCACAGTGTGTATGACAGGCAGTGCGAGCAGGAGATGTGATGTTCCCACTGATCACCCCGGTGATACGGCCTGAGATCTACAAAAACCCGACCTCACAGGAAGGACATGCAGCACGTAACAATACCAAACAAAGCCAAAGTTTGAGCAGGTGTTGGCCAGCGGATTAGGAGAATGCAAAATCAACATATTTTAGGATGGTTTTCCCCAATACCATTTCACACTGGCTGAAAAATTTCTTCCCCAACACAGGCTACAAGGACCCCTCACACACACACAAAATCTATTTTCTCTTCCCCTCCTTCCTTCCTTCCAAACAGCTCTGGAAATATTTTCCAGTAAGTGTCTAAGTGCCTGCACTATTTGTAAAATTCAATCACTTTGCAGACATCTATACGAAAGCCGTATTTTCTTGCATGTACCCAAAGTTTCCTGACTCGTTTCCAAAGCTGGAACAGCAAAGTGGGAAAAAAACGTTGTCCCCTATCACCCATACCACAGATATCTTAGTCACTAGGCTCTCTCCACTGTGTTCACTGCACGCACGAAAATGTGAAATGTCTTTAAACGAATGCGCCTTTTTTTTCTGCAGAGAAAGTACCAAGAACACTTGTCTCTAACTTCCGTGCCTGCGCAGGGCCCGAGAGGTGCCATAGCTCTATGCACACGGCAGGAGAATAGCAAGCTTTTGGACAATTAAATAAACAGAGTTTGAAAACTTCTTACCTCTAGCAGTTCTCTCAAATGAAAGTGATGAAAAAAATTGCAGGAATATGCTCTCCTAGAGGAAAAGAAAAAACAGGGGTTGTTTCTACAGCCATGGTTGTGGATGAACACAAAGCAAACTCAAACCAGATTGTAGCTGTTTGCCCATATTTGCAGAGTTCAGTAGCTCTTGTGCCGTTCAGAACTCTTTCAAGAAGAATAATTACATTTACCTGATGCCTGCACGCTTTGCTGTTAACTGTGAGCAGCAGAGAAAGCTCACAAAATTCTGATCATTCCTCAGGTTCTGAAACTTTGTAGGTTAGCCTTCTCCCCAGGCAGAGAGGTCACAAAAACAAATGCTGGGGGAAGTCTGCAGGTCTTCCACCAGCACAATGTCTAAGTTCACCTGCAATCCATAGTTTCCAGCTCAAGGCTGAGTCCTGACAATACCTTGCTCACAGGTAACTATACCAATTAAACTACCAAAACTAAGGCCAAGACAAACAGCAAACTAGTATGAGACTAACTCATGGTGCTTGCTTAGCACAGGTCTGCAGGCCAGCAAACTCCAGACAAAACCAACAGCCTCTAAACCCTGAGGCAGGGAAACTCTGTCCAGTACTCATCGTTCTTGCCTCTGGGCTCATAGACGCTGCAGGGTGTCGTGCCACACCACGCCATGTCACACCAACCATATTGGCCGTCACTTCAAAACACACATACCTGGAATGCCAGTGAATTTCTGACAGAAAAAAACTCTCCTGGAGAGAGAGGTCTGTGCGTTCTGACAGAAGGTGAGGATGAGGAAAGACAACATCAGTACCACCCAGCTGTTAGCCCAGCCGCTGCCTTCGTGCGAGGGTAGGCTTCTCTGGAGGCCCTGCGGACGAGGAAGGAAGGTGCGCGGGAGGCACATTCACACACAGGACTTTCGCAGATGAACTGCCTGCCCTCGGTTTATTGATTAATGGCTTCTGCAGGCACACAGGTGTGCGGAGAATTACAAAAGCCGAAGAAAACAAAGGGACACCGGGACAAGCCCGGGCAGGGGCATTTCCTGGGGACGAATGCCTATCTCAGCTAGGAAAAAAAAGATATATAAGTGAGGAATAAGGGAAAATATATTAAGAAAGGGAAAGAATGAGATTCAAGAGATGGACACCAGTAAAAAGAACTCAAGGAGAGAGTCTGGGGAAAGAGAAGAGACACGGAAAAGAGGAGAGAGGGAAAGTGAGAGGAATATTTGTGACTATAGAAGGAAGGCGGGAAGAAAAAAAGAAGTTAGAAAAGGGGGACAAAAATGGAGAAAAGGAAACCTGAAGAAGGAATTGATGAGGCAGAAAGAACAGCTCAAGGACATCAGCTGGGAGAGCAAGAGAGACTCAAGCTTATGAGAAGAAAAATAGGAAGTAGTAGAAACAGGAGATGGCAGGGAGGAAAGAAATCAGCGTAACAATGAAAGGAGCAAGGTAGGGAAGGTTAGAAACAACAGGCATAAGAATATACAACTAGAGAACAAAGGTCTGTAGCTCCATCAAGTCTTGCTTTTGTCAGTGAAACACTGAGAGCAAGCCCTAGTGAGACTGGGCGGAGGCAAGTGTGAAAACACTTTAGGATGAGGTGGAGGCTGGAGTACGGTTTACGTAGAGGAACCATTTTTTTTTTGTCATCATTAACGAGCCCACTGGTAGTAGGGGCATTAGGGAGCCTAACAGAGAGCCGTAGTTCCCTTCCCCTTTGCCATTAGCTACGTCAGGTACAGGGCACGTAACTGAGCTGTTTCACTCCAGCCACCCAAAACCAGATGACGCTTTTAAGCCTCCAAGAGATGAAACAGTACCCAAAGATACAAGGTTAACGGAATTCCTAGTTTACTCTAGGAATAAGTAAACTCTCATCTGCCCAGTGTTCTTGGCGGCGTTGGGTTAACGGTTGGACCTGATGATCTTAAAGCTCTCTTCCAACTGAAACAATTCTATGATTCTGTGATTCTGCTGGCAGATGGAAACAAGACGGACTTCGCAAATTCTAGGTCCAGAGCACGTTTTGGACCTGGAATGAACCTCCAAGCTCAACAATGCTCAGATACAGCGTTTTGGTTAGAAACACTGAAAGAATTTTAAAACTTTGTATTTGGATTGCAGTTCAGATTAGGAAAACCACTAATCTCAGGAAATGCTTCAAAGCAGTATGTAGATTAGGCTTAATCTATAGTGTGCAAAGAATTAAATACCCAAATCAATGTGCTCTTGAACGTGCCAACAAAAATACTACAGGGAAGCTGTAATGTAATGGAACAGAGCTCTCCATATTACAGATCTAGCTGGTGATCTTTACAAAGCAGCAGACAGCGTAAAGAATGAAAACAAATAACAGTTTAATAATGAATTACAGTAATTGAGTCAAAAGGAAGCCAGGACATGAACCACAGCCTCAGAACCCAACTGAGTTAAAATAGTACAGAGGGTGGAAATATATAATTTCAGACAATTCTGGTTGCTTATTTCTAAAGGTGAACTGACAGCTTTTTAAAATTACATGACCAAAGTCCAGGGCTGTGTATTTCTCTCATCGCTGAAATCACTAACATCAAAATGGTGTGACTCTTGTTCTGCTTTAGAGCAAACAATATAAGCACAGCAGCCTGCTCCTTCTACCGATAGCAATAATTCTTAGCACCACTGATTGAAACAAATTGCTGTGAAAACTGCTTGGGTGGTTGGGCTTTTAAAAAATACTTGGCACTACAAATTTTGTTGTGTTACCATCATTTTCTGCTGGGCGAAAAAGGAGAAAAAAAAATTCCTATTCAAATTCCCAAAGAATCTCCCTTCTTTGATTCATCAAAATTTCAGGTTTCGGAGCACTTCTCAACCTGTTTAATATGCAAATGACATATTTTGTTCCCTCCTTTCACTTTGGCCCAGATTTCTAATGGTATTTAGATGCTTGAAGTTAGGTGTAGGTATTTTTAATCCTCTTCAGTACCCAAGTGCCCAATTTCTTTTTATTTCAATGGGGTTTAGGAGGGTACCTATTCGGAGAATTCTTAACACTTATCTAGACACCTGAATAATAATAGTAATAGCAATAAGTATAACAAAACAATAACAATAAAAGACACCCTAATGTTTATGTTAACCACCTAAGTACCATTAGGGGCTTCCTTCGGATCATGATTAAAATCTGCATCCAAGAAATATTTCCCAGCACTTAAGCACCATCTGCTGCGAGATCTGTCGTACACGACCATTCACAAGCATTCGTTTATCTCACCAAAATGACTCCGCAGGTGACTTCTACAGGGAATGACAGGGGCCAAACCTTCTTCTTTGCCCAACGAACTGTTTCTAAGGTGGCCTTTTCCAGTCACCAGGAAGGAAACGCAAACGCCGTTCCTGGTGTCAGATTGTCCCAGCACTCCACTGTGGCAGCGCAGCAGCTCTCCACCACCTGCCTCCACCTTAGGGGCTGCAGCGCGTTCTTTCACAGGCAGTCCTTGCCTTTGTCCCCTGTAACGCTGCTGCTTCCAAATTAGCCCGTGGCCACCTTGCCGCCACCCCCACAAAGGCAGTGGGTCCCACACCCAGCTCCCTGCTCGGCCTGGCTTGGACATCTGTCCACACCATTTGTTTGGAAAGCGGTGTGTTGTGGGATGGTAAAGTTATTAAACCAAACACATTTCAAAGAGTAGCAGCAAACACAGGAGCTGTTATACCATCTCCACTCGAGAAATGGAAGATAATTCACTAGAGAAAGTGCCAGGTAACTTCACCAGAGACAGCGACCCCCCCGGCAATAAGACAGGTTCCACTTTCACAGCAGACTTTGCTGAGCATTTGGAGCTGCCTGTTTATAACCACCTTTGGGAATAAGCAGGCACTCAGGTGACATGGAGCCACTGGCAAAACGCTGAGCTGTGGTTCCGCCTGAGGCTTCTCAGCCCCAGGTCAGGAGTGCAAAGGCAGCTGACTCTGTCACACCAAGGCCAGTGCACGTAGGCTCCCCTGGCTACCGCTTCACCTGGAAAGCCACATGCTAAGGGAGAATTTGCCCGATGCTGGGAAGGGCTACCAAAGCCAGTGAACCACGAGTGACAGAGTCTGAAGTGAAAATAGTCCCAGTCAAGGAAGAATTGTTTAACACTCCTTACCAATACAGAGTCCAAAGTATCACTGGAAGTTCTGATACATACAAAACCAACCTTTGCCTGAAGTGGAAGGGATTCCCGGTGTATAAGCAAAGCAAGTAGGAGAGACTGCACACTGAAGGCTCAGCTAGAATATAGTTACCCTTATTTTACATCGATTTTTTTCCATTTCTCCATTCATAACGCGAGTAGAACCACACATGGTAAATAAAATGGTGGGAAAAAACTGAAGTGAGAAAGTCTGAGCTCTGCAGAGGTGTTAAGGGTGGTGTTACTAAGAAAGGAAAAAGTCAGAAGAGATACGTCCCCTAGTTACACTCTCTTCTACGTCATCTGCATTATGAGACCTGCAAAAATTATCCAGGGTCCTCTTGCCTCATTATTTTCTCAGTGGTATAACATAGAAACTTGTTCCAACTACTTGCGAAGCTCAGGGTTTGTTAAGGACAGAACTGGGGAACGGAGAGCGAACAGCACTATTTCTGAGGCAAGTCAAACCTAGCAGGATTCAGTCTTTCTACCTCTGAAGGGGAGAAGCAGGAGAGGAGAGGTGAAGGAAAAGGACTTATATATTGCTATTTCCTGTGAAACTTGACTATTTGCATGTTCAAACGAGTATAAAAGGAAATCTAAAGAGAGGTGTTGTATTCCTTACTGCAAGCAATCCTTGAAGGCCAGGCTTACACGGCTTTGAAATTACAAAGAGTAATTCACCGTTGGTTGGGTAATGAAATAAGAAAAAGTCCCCAAAGCTGCTGGGAAATCGTAACGGTGTATGGGTATGTAGTTAGACGGACTCAGTTCATGGGGATAAGAACCACTGGATCACGTTTCTGGAATGGCCATTACAGAACTCGTAGGAGTAAATATCACCATGTAAATCCCGTCCTTTCCTCATCCTTCCCAAGGGAAACCACAAATACTTTTCACCTCGCCTGTATTTAGGAAGGCAGTTTCAGAAACAGGAAAAAGAAGTCATCTGAAGATGTAGGAGCCACTGAGGCTAGCTGATGCTCTAGTCTATTGGAATAGGATCCCTACCTTTAATTTTAATGTTGAAATGTCTTCTTTCACTGCTTTTTCTCTGTCATTTTCCAGTAATGACAAACAGTAACTGAACTGACAGTGTTACTTAATTGAAATTAAAACAGTTGCTTAATGCTCTTAAATTTCAGAGTTTTGCAGCCTTGCAAGCTGCAGTAGATGGACTGGCTGCTGTGAAGCTTAATCCTGATTGCAAACGCTCTTTGTTGTGGATTTTCCACTCAACCGCTGCTGATGTGTTACATCCCATAGAAAGCCAGGCAGGACGCACGGCCAGTGTTTGAAGTGGTCGCTGGAAATGGAGGACCCCGTCAGACAGGTATCCTGCAGGAAGAGCAATGCCTCCCAGGGGCAGGGAAA